>NW_022605157.1:0-22312 GCF_008692095.1 Etheostoma spectabile | reverse complement strand
GAATTGAAGACCAAATTGTTAGTTTTTACGAAATTTTCCCAACCATCGAAAGGTTTTTCATAGCCGGGTGGCACAGTAGGCAGTGCGTCAGTCTCATAATCTGAAGGTGTGAGTTCAACACACGGGGCAGAGTTTTTAAAAACAAACAACCCAACTGATGCTGAAAATACAGTGACTTTCAGGGTGTTGAATACTGGCACATGCCATGAATGGAAGTTTGATTCTGTGGTTATTTCTGAGATGAGACAACGAAAGGCTCTTTAGGGTGCTAGCAAACCAATGACTCATCACAGTATAAAAAAAACACAGATGTGCCTTCATTACAATGTGGTGTTTCTCATAGGTACCGGAAGCCACACGTCTCCATGAATGTATCTCTTAACATTTATTTTCAGTCTGAGTTACAAGATTTGCAGTGAAACGTTGTATTGTCCAGCAGAAAGGCAACAGGTGTGTTACTTTTTGACTTGATTTATACCATAGCAGAGTGCAATCATTTTGGCCAAGGTTTGATTTCCAGCCACCACAGTTGCATTTACAGGTTTTGAAGCCATATACAACATTAACATTACATGGTTACCACGGGTTTCTTTTTATTCAGTGAGATTTCAATTTCCTTGCGGGAGTCATCCCAAAAGGATTAATAAAGATAAGTCTATGTCTATCTCGAAAAAAGTAAAAAAAATCTGAAAATCTTCAGGGGATGTAGCTCAGTGGTAGAGCTCATGCTTTACATGTATGAGGACGGCATCTCCAGCAGGTATTATGGTAAAGTTTTAAAAGAGCTGCAACAGATATTACCTCCTGTGGTAATCTGACTGGTAGGGTTATAGAACGTAGTGGTAGACTAAGACCTCTTGTGACACAAACTAAGCGGTCGCTCTGTCTTTTATACCTCAGACTATCAGACAGCAAAACAAGCACTTTAAATGTACATTTTTTACAGTTGTTTCTATTTTACCGTATTTATGTACTTGCACTGTAGTATAATTGTTGTGATTATACTCTGGTTTTATGGGTGTTACGGCGGGTATGAGCACTGTAGTTTCCATTTTTATGGACGAAATAACTTAACATGTCATTAAGTTTACTCTACAGCAGGTGGAGCATTCACGTCAGACACTTGCAGCAACAGACACTTTGTTAGACATCAACAGACTGGAAATAGACCTAAGTTGGCCAGTGATTGTTGCTTTTCATCTTTGTTGTATTTTTTGTGTGCCTTTAATGCACACATGTGGATATTATGAAATAAAACTGCATAAAAAACCTTTTTAGGAAGTGTAAAGGCTCCGTGGTGTAATGGTTAGCACTCGGACTCTGAATCCAGCAATCTGAGTTCAAATCTCAGTAGAACCTGGTTTTTAAGCCACAGCACGGTGAAAAAGATCAACTTTTCACATCTAGTAAAGTAAGCTAACAGGGTTATGTCCTTGGTAATTTAGACTGTAAACAATACGTTGGTGGGGTCATGTGAGGAGTCACCTGGTCGTTAATGTATCGGAAGGAGCTCCAAATTTGACAGTATTGACTGGAAGTGATAGGCTTTGAGTTACATGGGGGAGACACACTTTGCATTCAGTCTCGTAATCACTATAAAATTAGGTATCACTGAAATTGAACTTGAGTTGCTGCAGTCAGAGTAAACAGTGCTCATCCTGAATGGGCCAGTATAGTGCATCAGAACGCTTGTTGAATGGTTCTATTAGCTTTGGAACCCCCTTTCCCCACAGCTTTCAATTGTCAGATATGTGGGGGGATGGGCACTGTGTCCAAACTTTTCTGTGTAAAAAAAACACTAAAGAAGTCTCTTGGATAAAGACAAAACCTCTGCGGAGAACCTTTACCAATCCAGGTGCCCTGGCATAGTTCTGATCTTTTGGGGTTTGCAGGATCAGGAACCAACACATCTGGACTCAATGTGGGCATTGTACGACAATATTTGTCACATTTAGACCATGAAGACAGTTATCCAGTTTTCCCATCTGGCAGGTGTAATTGTGGACACAGTTGGACATTTTGGAAGATAATTGCACAATATTGACCCAATTGTCAGTCTATTTCCCATCTGACAATCAGAAAGGGTGATGCAACAAGAAATTACCAGTCCAACCATCGTGGTAAGCCTCATGGGTGCCAAACTAAAATGATAAGAGGCAACTTGGTAGACTCCTTACTGATGTTTAAATCTGTACTCACAATGCCCTATTTTTAAACAACAGCCAATCACAAGTGTTACATGGGAATAATCATTGGTGATTAACAGGAAGCTCACATAAAAGATAGTTGCAAGGTCTACTAAATGTTTAACTTTACAACCTGTAAAACGTTGAACCTTGGTCCTTCCTTCAAAATGTGAATTGAAGATATTCCAGTCCCAGGATATGTTAAGCAGAGCAGAGTGCGCAGCGGAAGCGTGCTGGGCATAACCCAGAGGTCGATGGATCAAAACCATCCTCTGCTAATTGCTATCTAGTCTACCACTACATTCTATAATCCTACCAGTCAGATACAAACAGGTAATCAACCATATCTGTTGCAGCTCTTTTAAAGACTCTACCATAATACCTGCTGGAGATGCCAGGTCCTCATACATGTAAAGCATGAGCTCTACCACTGAGCTACACTCCTGAAGATTTTCAGATTGTATATATTTTTAGAGATAGACATAGACTTATCTTTATTAATCCTTTTGGGAGACTCCCGCAAGGAAATTGAAATATCACTGAAAAGAAGAAAACTGGGTAAAACATGTAATGTTAATGTGTATATGGCTTCAAAACCTGTAAATGCAACTGCGATGGCTGGAAATCAAACCTGGGAAAAATGATTGCACTGCTATGGTATAAATCATAGTCGAAAAGTAACACTCTGTTGCCTTTCTGCTGGACAATACAACGTCCAGTGCAAACGTGGTAACACAGACTGAAGCAATTCTGGGACATGGATGCACACAAATGGAAAGATAAAGGAGAGAGGAGCTCAGTGTGTCAAAGGAAGTCCCCCGGCAGTCTAAAACTATCACAGTGTAATTAAGAAAGACCGGTAAAGAGAGGAGCCTGGTTGGGCTAGAACTCTCCCCTGCTGGATTGAGCTGTACTGCACCGCCTTCCTCTAGTTTTATATTGTATTATGTTTACTCTTAAATGGATGACGGTGTGCGTAAACTTAAGTACACAAGGTCAGACCAGACGTGAGAATTTTGCAGCCTACGCTCACGTTCAAATTGATAAATGCTAACTTTGGGTGGGAATCGGCGTACGCGTCCTACACCTGTTTTAGCACATTTCATAAATGAGGGCCCATGTCAACACAATAAAGATTTCTTGAAGAAAGGTTTGTCTTTATAGTTCTAGTTTTTTCAATTCTTTGGTCACTTACTCTCTCTGATTGCACTATTTCACATCTTTTGTCTGTAGTTCTCTATTCTGTCAGGGCTTAACTCTATGTCCCCCACCTCTTTTTATTCTTGTTATGTCTTGGCAAGAAGCAATATGCTTTTGGGTCATCGTCCATCTCTACATCCGAATCAGAAATTCTTTATTGATCCGCAAACATAAAATCTGGAAAAAAAATGCTCCTTCGAGCCGGATTGAACCAGCGACCTAAGGATTTCAATTTTATGCCTCTACAGTCCTCCGCTCTCTACCACTGAGCTATCGAAGGGAGAGAACGAATACCTAAGCATTTCTTGATTTTTCTCTACAGAAAACAATTAAACTTTCACCGGAGACTAAACTTTGATTCAGTTTGCAGCCTTCAGTCTTTATTCTATATACAGAGTCTAATTCCAGCCAAATCCTCCCTTGCTGTAACAAGAAACTTCTACTACAGTTTGCGTCACAAACAGGATTTCAAGGAGGAATCAGAAAGGGACTCCACCGGTGACTGATGGGGATGCATCCAGGGATCTGATGATCACCTGCCTCTAAACCTCGCCAAACATCGTGAGAGAGAGAGGGGTCAGAAAGCTCCCCTGATTCCACTCTGAAATCCAAACGACAAGGAAGCAATTTCAAACAGCGGGGTAAGTTAAAGTTTCAATTCTGTTGGAAAATGATTTAAAGTGACATTGAGACGGTTGTGAGACAAATATTGACTGTGATTTAACTGAGGGATTCGGTGAAAGTTATCTTTTGTTTTGTAAAACTTTGGGTTGTGTATGTTGTCAATGTCAAGGTGACTGCGTCTTCATGTGTGCATCCGATTCTTGTGAATGCAATATCTCTGAACCTCTAGAGGGAATCACTTTTTTTTTGGTATACATAACCACTTGGAGTCGCGGATGAACTGATTTCGATTTTGGAAGTCAAAGGTCAAGGTTACTGTTCATCACATCTCCAGAACTGTACATGTATTTTCTCCTGAACTGGTGTAATGGTTATTGTAAAGCCCCAGTGGCCTAATGGATAAGGTACTGGCCTCCTAAGCCAGGGAGTGTAGGTTCAAGTACTGTCTTGGGTGATTTTCAAAGTGGCAGCGGGCTCAGCGGAAGCGTGCTGGGCTCTTACCCCAGAGGTCGATGGATCAAAACCATCCTCTGCTAATTCCTTTGCTGGTGACACAATGGTAGACAATCAGAAAGGGTGACAACAAGAAATTATGACCCTCAACCTGATTTCTATGGTGAGATAAATCATAATGTAACTGCTGTAATGTTGACAGCACCGTGAAAAGTAATGTTCTTGAGGAAAATCATGTTCTGGCAGTTATTTTGACAAATCGACATCCACTACCCTCAAGTCATGCTGTCTTTCCAGTGATGTGATTGGTAAGTGGTTGGGCTGTATACAGGTTTTAATCATATCCATCGGTTTTAAAGATACTCACAAAACGCTGTACTTGCAATCGCGTTTCTCGCGCACATTCAGTCCTCTTAAATACAAAGAACTGCTAATTCTTTATTCCCAATATCAACTCTCGGACATTAGTTCCAAATGAAAGCAATTGTTGTCAGAAGTGGGATTTGAACCCACGCCTCCAGAGGAGACTGCGACCTGAACGCAGCGCCTTAGACCGCTCAGCCATCCTCACTGATTCAACAAGTTTTCAATAAGACCTGTTTAAAAGATTATGATTAGTAAATTAAAACATGTCATGATATAGTTTCTCAGTCATCCATGTCATAGTAACAAGGAAGGTTTCTCAACTGTCAGTCCAAATATTTGGGCGTTCATGGAGACATGAAGAAAGTCACCAGGGTGGCAATGTGTTTGACAATGGCAATACATGCACGGGATGTGAAGACAATGTGCAATACAGGCCAAATCCTATGGTGGGAATCAAGATCCACCAATGTTTCTGTTAACAATGTCCACCTGAATCCAGAAATGTCCCTGCCAGATGGGAAATAGACTGACAATTGGGTCAACATTGTGCAATTATCTTCAAAATGTCCAACTGAGTCCACAGATATACCTTCCAGATGGGAAATAAACTGATAACTGTCTATGGTCTAATGTGTCAAAAAATTTGCCGTACAATGCCCACATTGAGTCCAGATGTGTCCCTTTTGGTTCTTGATCTATGCTATTACCCCAAAAGTTCAGAACTAGGCCGAGGGCAACTGGACTTGGGAAAATGTTCTCTGCAGATTTTTTGTCCCTTATACAAGAGACTTCTTTTGTTGTTGTTTTTACACAGAAAGGGTTGGACACAGTGCCCACTCACCCACCCATATCTGACAATTGAAAGCTGTGGGGAAAGGGGGGTTCCAAAGCTAATAGACCATTCAACAAGCAATTCTGATGCACTATACTGGCCCATTCAGGACTGCAGCAACACAAGTTCAAATTTCAGTGATACCTAGTTTTCATGGTGATTACGAGACTGAATGCAAAGTGTGTATCCCCCATGTAACTCAAAGCCTATCACTTCCAGTCAATACTGTCAAATTTGGAGCTCCTTCCGATTACATTAACGACCAGGTGACTCCTCAACATGACCCCACCAACGTACTGTTTACAGTCTAAATGACCAAGGACAATAACCCTGTTAGCTTACTTTAAACTAGATGTGAAAAGTTGAAAGGTTGATCTTTTTCACCTATACTGTGGCTTAAAAACATGTTCCACTGAGATTTGAACTCAGATCGCTGGATTCACACTGCAGAGTGTTACCCATTACACCATTGAACCTTTAAAAGTGTTGCAAGGTTTGCTAGGCAGTTTCTTTCATAATATCACATGTGTGATATTAAAGGCACACAACAATCACACAATTATTGGCCAACTTAAGTCATTTAGTTAGATAAGCGTTCAGGATGTGGGAAAAAGCAAGTCAAGAACAGGTTTTTAAAGACTTGCCACAGACAGTAGTGAAGACAGCAGAGTAGATATGTCTACTGTGTACAAACACATGGTAACTTCACATCTGTTGACAATAAAGATGCCCACAAAACACTGTAGTGGCCATTGAGTTTCTTGCGCACATTCATGTCCTCTTAAATACATAGAACTGCTTTATTCCCAATATCATGTCTCAGAAAAACAGTAGATGTCAGAAGTGGGATTTGAACCCACGCCTCCAGTGGAGACTGCGACCTGAACGCAGCGCCTTGGACCGCTCGGCCATCCTGACTGGTCCAACAAATACTTTGTAGGACCTGTCTCAAAAATTATAATGTAGTAAATTAAACATGTCATGATATATTAGGTTCTCAGTCATCCATGTCATAGTTAACAAGGGAAGGTTTCTCAACTGTCAGCCCAAATATATGGAGACATGGAGACATGGAAGAAAGTCACCAGGGTGGCAATGTGCTTGACAATGGCAAATTCCTAAACGCATGCACACCACTGTATGCATGTATACCTGCATGCATTTCAAAATGTAGGCCAAGAAAAAAAAGAAACAGAGCCATATTCACAAAAAAAAAAGAATTTTACAGCAGAAAGCACAATTTTAAGGACACACAGCAGACCTACAACGAAATTGTAATTGCACTGCTTTGAAAATAGTAAGAACCTTCTTCATCACAAACCTGATGGTGCAGTACTTGATCCACATGGATCCACTTGCTGTCCCTCTGGCTGTTCCTCTCTCTGTCCCATTTATGTTTTCTTCCTCCTCACTCTCTTCTTCATCCTCCTCACCCTCTTCTTCATCCTCCTCACCCTCTTCTTCATCTTCCTCACCCTCTGGAATATCCCTCTCTGTGTCAGAGCCCTCACTCTCATCACACGCCCTCTCTCCAAACTCCCAGAACTCCTCTGGCTCTCCCTCTTCCTGCTCTTCAGTCCCTTGATTTGTTTCTCTCACTGCTGTTTTTCTTTCTTTTTGTTTACTAGGGCTCTATATCGCTTCCTCGTTTCATGATAAATATTAGAAGAAGATAAAACGTAGGGGTATGCATCACATTTCCCTCCCTACTCAACCTGGGCATAAAGCCTGTCGATTACTTTACACAAACATAGTTATTTGTTATTGCAATGCAACAGCAAAGACTGACGAAGTTACGTGTTCAAAGTACTCACTTCCCGTACTCAAGTAGAAGTAGACTTAATTGTGTTAACAAATACTCTGGTAAAAGTAGAAGTACTGATTTAACTTCTTTACTCAAATACAAGTAACAAAGTACAGGCTTGGAAATTTACTTAAAGTATGAAAGTAAAAGTAGCCTTGCTGATGTTACTAGAGAGCACGCTGAGAAACTTCAGTGGACATTGAGAAAAGGCAAGGCAGCTTTATTTGTAGAGCACATTTCAGCAACAGGGCAATTCAAAGTGCTTTACACAAAATCAGTTAAACAGATAAAACACAAGTACAAACAGTTAAAAATCATAAGCATTAAAAACCGGTAAAACACATGAATAGACAGTTAAAAACAAAATAGAAACATTAGGACACATAAAACACAAGAATAAAAGTTACAGTGCAGCATAAGAAATTTAAAGAAATGAGCAGTCATTTAAAGAAAGGCAGCATCAAAAAGAAAGGTCTTCAGCCTGGATTTAAAAGAACTGAGAGTAGCAGCGGATCTGCAGGTTTCTGGGAGTTTATTCCAGATATGAGGAGCATAGAAACTGAAAGCTGCTTCACCCTGTTTAGTTCTGACTCTGGGGACAGAAAGTAGACCTGTCCCAGATGACCGGAGAGGTCTGGGGGGGTCATAGTGTAGTAGCAGATCAGAAATGTATTTTGGACCCTAAAGCGTTTAGTGATTTATAAAACTAGCAAGAGTACTTTGAAATCAATTCTTTGAGACACAGGAAGCCAGTGTAAAGACTTCAGAACTTGAGTGATGTGATCCAGTCTCTTGGTCTAGTGAGGGACTCGAGCAGCAGTGTCTGAATCAGCCAGCTGTCTGATTGATTTTTTAGGGAGACCTGTAAAAGACACCGTTACAGTAGTCAAGTCTACTGAAGATAAAGGCATGGACAAGTTTTTCCAAATCCTGTTGACACATAAGTCCTTTAACCCTTGATATGTTCTTAAGGTGAGTAGGCTGACTTTGTTATGTTTAATGTGGCTGTAAAATTCAGGTCTGAGTCCATGATTACACCAAGATTTCTGGCTTTTCTGTTTTTAACATTGTTGTTTGAAGCTGAGCGCAGACAGCAAAAGGCTCTTTATTCTTTATTTGCCATCGCCTACATTTTAAATGTCTGTCTGCCAATAGGCCTAAAACATATATAAAACATATAGCTTATTTTTTGTGACAGAGACTGGGACTCCAGGTTAATAAGATTCTGACCGAGTAGCAAGATATGAATTCAAGTGGTATTTTGTGAGAAGTCTGTGTATGTTCCCATCCAATTAGATTCAATTGGTATTGATGATCAAAATAATAACTAATCCTGTGAAATTATTTGAAACTTAATGAGGACTAGATTAGGATTTAAAAAGATTTAAAGCTGAATCTGGTTTTCAATTTGGCCCAGTGTGTCTGTTAAAACACCAACGGAGACAACTTCTCTCTGTTGATGCTTTTACAATCAAGCATCAGGATAAAGATGGGGGTGGGGGGGGTGGGGGGGGGGATGGGTTAGCTCTGCTATGAATGTGTGTGTGGTAATAAAATAAATAAATAACATTGTAATGGCTACCATACAAAATGCATAGGAATCTTACAGTGAGGAAAATAAGTATTTGAACACCCTGCTATTTTGCAAGTGCAGCTTAGGCATATATGGTGTGTTGAGGTGCTACATAAAACATTTCTGCAAACAGTCATAGCAGGCTTATCATGTTGTTGTGGCGAGTGGTTAAGGCGATGGACTAGAAATCCATTGGGCTCTCCCCGCGCAGGTTCGAATCCTGCCGACAACGAGCAGTGTTTTTAAGAGTGGTAGCAAACCAATGACACATCAGAGTATTCCAAATCGCAGATGTGCTTTCATAAACAATATTGTCTTATCTCATAACTACTGGAACCCACCAGTCTCCACCAATGTTTTCTTATCAATCTGTGTTACAAGATTTGCAGTGAACGTTGTATTGTCCAGCAGAAAGGCAACAGGTGTGTTACTTTTCAACTATGATATATCGTAGCAGTGCAAGCATTTTGCCCAGGTTTGATTTCAAGCCACCGCATATTTCAATTTCCTTGCGGGAGTCATCCCAAAAGGATCAATAAAGATAAGTCTAAGTCTATCTCAGAAAAAAGTCAAAAGAATTTCAAAATCTTCAGGGGATGTAGCTCAGTGATAGAGCTCATGCTTTACATGTATGAGGACCTGGCATCTCCAGCAGGTATTATGGTAGAGTCTTTAAAAGAGCTGCAACAGATATTACCTCCTGTGGTAATCTGACTGGTAGACAGCACAACAAGCACTTTAAACGTACATATTTCACAGATTCCATTTACAGTATTTATTACCTGTAGTGTAGTATATTTACTGTATTACACTCCAGTTTTTATGGGTGTTACAGCGGGAATAAAGGAGTATGAGCAGTGTAGTTTCTTTTTTTATGGATGAAATAATCTCAACATGCCATTAAGTTTACTCTTCAGCAGGTGGAGACATTTCACTTCAGACACTTGCAACATCAGTTGCTTTGTTAAACATCAACAGACAGGAAATAGACTTAATGCTGATACAAAGCATTGGAAATAGCAGAGGATGGTTTTGATCCATCGACCTCTGGGTTATGGGCCCAGCATGCTTCCGCTGCGCCACTCTGTTCTGCTGATAACAATCAGGGGCTGGAAAATCTATGATTGAGATTTGGGAACCTGTGGCAACCAAGGTTCCAACATCTTACGGCTTGTAAAGTTAAACATTTGGTAGACCTTGCAACTATTTTTTATGTGAGCTTCCTGATTACTCACACATTGATTATTCACATATAACACCTGTGATTGGCTGGTGTTTTAAAAAAAAAAAAGGGCATTGTGAGTACAGATATAAACATCAGTAAGGAGTCTACCAAGTTACCTCTTATCATTTTAGTTTGGACACCCAGTGAGGCTTACAATGTAAAGAGAGGAGCCTGGTCGGGCTAGAAATCTCCTCTGCTGGATCGGGCTGTAGTGCACCGCCTAATGAAAATATACACCCTTGACATATGGATAGTCCTAATATTAATATACAGGCTTATATTGCAATCTCGTCACCCTACATGTAGGTGTACCTATATTTAAATGAACACACACAGTAGCAAGTTTATGTAGTGTTTTTTAATTTTACCTGTGTTTTTCTGTGAAGGGACAACTCTGTCCGGCTTATTTATGTAGCATGGAAGCTAGCGTTAGCTAACTAGCAGCCAGCCTGCTTCCAAACAAATACTTTTTAATTATCTCAACACTTTTTAACAGTCAAACTGAAACACTGGCGGTGAGCTCCAGGTCCTGCAGCTGCAGACGGACATGGATAGCTTCAGACCCGCTCACCACTAGTGTTGGTGGATTAGCAAGCTAGCGTTAGAAAACTAACCCCGTTTATAATAAGGTGACCAGATTTCTCAGACAAAATCCGGGGACATTTTCAGCTCAGAAGCATATTAACCTCCAAAACAAGTAATGTTTTGATTTTTGTAAAACTTTTACTCTAGACCTAGAGCTGTTCTTATTAGGGGCTGAGCCCCCCCCCCCCAGGTCTGATCCTAAAACCCACCCCTGCTGCTATTTTCCTACTCCACTACACCTCAAGATAGAAAGTCCTAATATTTCAAGATAAAAAATCCATCCTTATTCTTCAAGATAAAAAGTCCTAAAATTTGAAGATAGAAAGTCTTAATATTTCAAAATAGAAAGTCCTAATATTTCAAGATAGAAAGTCTTAATATTTCAAAATAGAAAGTCCTAATAGTCCTAATATTTCAAGATAGAAAGTCTCAATATTTCAAGATAGAAGTCCTAAATTTCAAGATAGAAAGTCTCAATATTTCATAATGTTGTAATGTTTACTGAACTACTGACAGCTTTTGCTTTACTGCTCAAGGCTTGTTTCTGCAACAGCTCCTTGAGAATCAGATACAACAAAAATACTGAGGACATATTTTCCTTTGACAGTGATGTAGTATTAAACGAGATCGCTGCAATGTAAGTTAATAGGATAATTGTCCAGCTTGTATTACGTTCATAAAAGTGCTCGTTTAGCTGCTAAAAGACTCAGATTAATATTCTAAGTGTCTGACAACATTATGGAAAGGATTTCTAAGGAGTCGACCTTCTGTTAAAGATTAAGATCCTTTTTAAAACATAAAAGTCCGCGAAATTGCGTTCGCTAAACGCACCAGACTCCATGTAAATAATCAGTGATTTAGCATCGTAAAACACGGCTTCTAAAACCTCTCGAGCACCGCTGGCTCTGGCGGTCTGGAGCCTGCATGTATTATGTGTGCGACTATCGGCTACGTTTTGTCAGTTTTCTTTCTTTCATTCCAATTTCGGGTCTTTCAGTCACAGTGAAAACGGGGACATTTCCGGGGACAGATCCAGCCGGGGACAGGTAGCCAAAATCGGGGACTGTCCCCGGAAACCGGGGACGTCTGGTCACCCTAGCTTATAAATAAATACATTTTAATTATCCTAACCCTTTAAACAGTCAAACTGAAACACTGGCGGTGAGCTCCAGGTCTTGCAGCCACGGACGGACTGCCATCAATGGGTATAATGCGTGCCTTTTAAATTACATTTTTATTTTTTTTTAAGCGGGCTGGTTGGTTAGTTTGCTAACGCTAGCTTGCTATTCCCCCAACACTGGCGGTGGGCTCATGGGGGGTTGTGCCGCTGCTATCGGGTCTGGAGCTTTCCATGTCCCGCTGGAGATCAGATCCCGTTGAGGTCGGCAGCGGAGATTTCTAGCGAGAGTTGTCCCTCATCTGAGGATAGAAACCCTGTTAACCCCTCCCCCCCATCCTGTTGGCTCAGAGCTCCACAGATTAAGTCCACAGGTACAACTTAGTTTTGCACCAAATGTATCGCAAGAAGTGTTGCAAAAGTCGAGGGTGCAGACTCGCCGCTGTGGTACAGAATTTTTTTCTACAAGCTCTCAAATCATATTCTCTAAGTGCTCACATCACATCTACGCGCTCTCACATTTGCACCATATTTACCTTCATATTCTTTGTTGAACTTTATTGCTTTACAAACACCAAAGCAAGTAAGCGCTGTGACTAACATTACTCTTCTGAAGTGATTTTGGAGAGGGACATCAGGTAGAAATACTCTGGTTGACTAGCATGACACCATTGTATTCATATAATAATCAATCCAGGTTAACGTGAATGACAGTGACTGCATGTTGCTTCCTCTAAATTTCAGGTTGTGGTCGACTAGCGAGGCCAGCTCGTCAGTTTGATAAACTGACCAGACCTGCATGCCTCTTGTTTCTTTGGGCTAGTTGTATTAGCTTTAGCCTGGCTGGTAGCTTTCTGCTTGTTTCTTTAAACTAACTATATTAGCTTTAGTCTGGCTGGTAGCAGCTTTCTGCTTGTTCTTAAACCTAACTATTAGCTTTAGTCTGGCTGGGTTAGCAGCTTTCTGCTTGTTTCTTTAAGCTAACTATTTAGCTTAGCCTGGCTGGTAGCGCCTTTCTGCTTGTTTCTTTAAGCTAACTATTTTAGCTTTAGCCTGACTGGTTGCAGCTTTCTGCGGTGGGAAATGGCGGGAGACGTTGTGATTATGTTGCATTAATCAGGGGGTTTAGTTTGTATTTGAGGAGAACATAAAACACTGACTACTGTAGCGTCACTCACTACCCATCAAATACTATGACATCACTGTGTCAGAGGCAGCTGTTGCCAACGGTAGGCTACTTTTCTACACACGGAGAGCCTCACTTCCCCTAACCAAACCCCGTCGGACTAACGTCACATACACACGTTGCCCACATGGCTACCTGTCTTAAAGGGGAACGGTCGATGGTAATAATCATGTAAAGGAGAGAAACGGTGAAAGGTTACTTTTCTATCAAGCAGCAAAAAAGTATTAACGTCAACATCGTAACGTCCTGCAATGTGACTTTCGCGCATGCGCACATCGCGCGATGTCGATGCTAAAACACAATATTGTTCATCCCTAACTGGCGATATAATTCAGTAAGCTGGTTTGCCACTTTATCTCGGGTAATGCCACATGTAAGTATATCTTAGTTTATTTAGAATCCCAACATAGGTTATACTACGTACACTGTATAACAATACATTACGTGTTTCTTTATTTCATCTTACATTTTTGCTAGCCTGTTGTGTAGTTATATTGTTTTTACAATTACCTTTGTTTAATATCTGTGACTCATTACTATCTAAGTAACTGGTCATTGTGTTTTCTCCCAGTTTCACCCTTTGTTACTCAAATAAACGTGTTACAAGGATCCCGGTCGCCAGTGCTTGATGGTGGAAGGTGTTTAGCTGCTGGTCAGATTGCACTGCGTTACGTACGTGAAGGACAAGACATATTTCATGGTAAGTATTTCCAGGTGATCTCTGCACCTCTAATCTCTGCACCTCTGTTATTCTAATATTACCATGTAATAAAATTGAAACAGGCAGTTTTGCATTTTGCACCACTGCCTTCTAAATCTCTAACCATGCGCCATTTCTTGCCTAAAACAATATAACCAACAATATGTTAAATTAAATTTGATAGATGTAACTCCCTGATGGTCTAATGGCTAGGATTTGGCGCCCTCACCGCCGCGGCCGGGGTTCAATTCCCGGTCAGGGAATGGTCAGGACTTGAGAGACTCAGGTGTGATGTTTGAAAGAGTAAGTTCCTGTACTTGATTTTGATTTGTCAAATTCTTCCTCATTAGTTTAAATGAACCGACAACATCAGTTATATGACTTACAGTTCTCAAAGACGCACACAATCTCAACTGGTAATCCTTTAGACAGCTAGTCTCTTTTTTCTTTTCTCTCACTTTTGTCTCTGTCTGGCCTTATGTATTTGCTTGTATTACATCGAGTGACCTGCATACCAATGACCGTAAAGATTAATATATATAGTACATGGTTTCAGAACTGTACCTTCAGATAAAGGTAAGGCCACTCGGGTTATCTTTGGGCTGCTCTATATTCACCTGCAGAATGATAAACCCTAGAGTTAGCTTACTCCAGGTTATTTAAGCAACAAACGTCCCTGGGTGGACTTGAACCACCATCCTTTCGGTTAACAGCCGACTGCGCTGACCTATTGCGCCACAGAGACTACACCTGACTGATGTTTTATGAGCGGGAGCTCGATCTTTAAGCCACAAGCATTTGCTTTATGGCTTTTTGAGGTTGCGCTGCACATGTATGCTTATCAGGCTATTTTCCTGTTACTCAGAAATTGAGGAAGCTGACTCATTTGGAAATGTAGAAGCTGGACGTGCATTGTATTTTTCTTACATGTCAATTGGATTCTGACTTTGAATTCAAATATTTGGCATCCAAGACAATTTGGGAACTGATGATGTATCAGTCATTGTGCTGGTGGTTTCTTGGTCACAGCAACAAGCTGGATCATACAGTTACACGCCATGTATCACAAAACTGTTGGGGGGGGGGCCTTATGTATTTGCTTGTATTACATCAAGTGACCTGCATACCAGAATCAGAATCAGCTTTATTCGCCAGGTATGAGGACACATACGAGGATTTTTTCTTTGGAGCATTGTTGCTCACACTGTGCTTACACACAAAACACAAAACAACCAAAACAAAAAAATATACACACTAGTCTATACACACAATATATACATACTCTAAACAGAACAATACAGAGGCCATCAGAGATGGCAAAAGTACTCACTGCCCGTGCTCAAGTAGAAGAAGAGATAATTGTGTTAACAAATACTCTGGTAAAAGTAGAAGTACTGATTTAACTTCTTTACTTAAGTTGTTTTTACACTTTTGTTTTTGTACAGACTTAACAACTTTTAAGGCTATTGTCACCGTTTTGACAGAGCCCTGCTTCCAGTCTCTATGCTAAGCTAAACTTGCTGCGGCTGTAGCCCTTATTTATCATTATCATTACTTTAATCCTGGTTTTAAGTACATCCTGTTTGGTGCAGCCCAAGTAACTTTAGCATTGTATATTAACGTTGTCCCCATCTCAAAATAAAGTTTTCCAATGGGTATTTGTTCCAGTATGGGAATGTAGGCCACCACTTTGTGCCAGAGTCTCGGCCAGAACATCGGCATGAGGTGGAACAACGTACGCAACTCTGCAGGTAAAAGATAACATGAAACCTTGATAATGCAGGGGGGCGATAGAGAGATCTAATAAACCAGGCGCTTAACTGAATAAATGATCAAAGCAAGATCAATGTGGGAAGGATTGAGAGAGGAGGGATAGTTTTGAGGGGGGTGTTGGAGAGAGAGTTGGGTGTTGTATCAGTGTCCATCAGATCTCTTCTGTCATTAGACTCTTCTATTGGGTGACAAGTCACCTGTGTCCAAGAAGGAGGGGGCGGTGGTTAGAACATGGCTGCCACTGAACACTGGGCTCTGACTAATGTTGAAGAGCATTATGCCTATTATTTAACGTCAGGACAAGAGCTCAGTGCACACACTATAGGCTCTCCATACCTCTGTCACTAGGTGCCAGTTCTATGGAAGTCTATTCTTCTTTGCTGATCATAACTCTCGCTGCAGCATGTGAAGGTATATCTTGGGTTGTAAATGCCAATTAACACATTAGTTTTTCCTTTCCTTTCCTTTCCTTTGAGTCACCTTTTCCCAATCATCTATGCTCTTCTTCCTCCTTGTCTTCATTACAGGGGACTGCAGGTGCCCAGATGCTTAGCTGGGCTGCATCATGGAAGGACACAGGGTAAACATTCACATCATAGCACACTGATGTGAACAACAAAAACAAAACAGACCTGTAAAATTAATCTCTTCTCTGTTTGTTGACAAATTAAACAGCAAGACTGTTTCTTGTCGCTGCAATTTGTTCTGTTCATTTTGCTTAATTAGACAATTAAACACCGGTAACAGAGGGATGCTTTGACTTTTACTCACAATCTCAATCACAGCTTGTATTTGATGCGTTGAAACATCAGACACCAGCATGCCCACCACCTTGAAAGAATTACAAAATTAATTAAAAGTATTTACTACACAGAATGTGATTTTTTAATGAGATTTGGCTCTCCTAAACAGAGGGAACCATACAGATTTGAATTATTCATATGAGTAATATCCTACTACAGATGGTAACATTTATGTCAGATTGCAAAGTGGTGGCACAGACACCCACATTCCTTACTGGCAGAAAAGTATTGAGCAGTTTTTAATTTTTTGTCATGTCCTGGTCTCGATCTGTGTGTGGCGCGCGCGTGTGTGTGAATGCAGATACTATCTACCCAGAAAGTTTTCTTGCTGCAGCGTTGATGAGTACATCCAGTTCTTGCTCCAGGGGGGCGGCGGAACTGCCTCTTCAATAAGCCAAACAAGGTGAGGGCCATGTGGGGCCTCTGAGCATCATTATAGACTAATTAATTATTCTCGAGTCAAATTTTTGAAGAAAACACATACTAACATGAACATAGAAGGGCATGTCGGGCCTCTGAGCATCATTTATAGACTAATTAATATTCTCAAGTCAATCTTTTATTGGAAAACACATGCTTACATGACCATAGAATTTTTAGTTTTCTCCTTTTAAGTAATGCATATTAGTATCTCCATGCTTCCAGCCAACAATCTCCTATATTACTGACACATTCATCTCTCCTCCATCTGTACAGGCTTAGCAATATACTTAAATTAAAAAGTAAAAGTAGCCTTATGAAGACAAAGCTCCCTGGACCAGACACATGTTACTAGAGAGCACACTGAGAAACTACAGTGGACATGGAGAAAAGACTCTTTATTCTTTATTCTTTATATGCCATTGCCTACATTTTAAATGGCCGTCTGCCAATAGGCCTAAAACATATATAAACATAGCCTATTTATATTGACAGAGACTGGGACTCCAGGTTAATAAGATTCTGACCGAGTAGCAAAATATGAATTCAAGTGTGATTTTGTGAGAAGTCTGTGTATGTTCCAATTTAATTAGATTAAATTTTGTAATGGTAACTCCAGGGAAATTATTTGAAATTTAGTGAGGACTAGATTAGAACTGGATTTAAAGCTGATTGTGGTTCCAACTTCGGCCCAGGTGTGTCTGTTAAAACACAGACGGAGACAACTTCTCTCTGTTGATTTATTACAATCAATCATCAGTATAAACATGGGGGGGGGGGGGGGGGCAGCTCTGCTATGAATGTGTGTGTGGTAATAAATGAATATAAACAACATGTAAAGGCTACCATACACAATGTATAGGAATCATATATGCTAGTAAATAATAACAATAAACCACTATAATTACATTATCTCAATGAGCAAGACGTTCAACAATCGCCATTAAATCGAATCAACAGCCAGGGTAACCTAGCCAACAGTAGAAGAACGTAACACAGCTAACTTTTAAATGTACCAGAACTACAGACCAATACAACAACAGGCTTAGATGAACTGACAACATCAGTTCTATGACTTACAGTTCTCAAAGACGCACACGATCTCAGCTGGTTATCCTCCAGACAGCTAGTCTCTTTTTCTTTTCTCTCACTTTTGTCTCCGTGTGCCTGCGCGCCTGCTGTGGTGTGAGGCGCGTGTCCGCGCTAGTCTCCGACATGGACTCCAAATCACACCTGATAGAAAACCTTTAGTACAAAACTAAAGTAACAAGCCAATTTTGTAAAATGTAGGGAGTAGAAAGTACCAATATTGTGGAAATGTAAGGAGTAAAAGTAAAAAGTCCCCAAAAAAATAAAGAGTAAAGTAAAAATATCCGCAAAATCTATTGAGTACAGTAATGAAGTGTTTGTACTTCGTATTTTGTTAACAAAGTATTTGTACTTCGTTACTTCCCATCTCTGATGACTGTAAAGATAAATGTACATGGCTTCAGAACTGTATCTTCTGATAGACATAAGGCCACTTGGGTTATCTTTGGGCTGCTCTATGGTCTCCTGAAGAAGGATAAATCCAGAGTTGGCTCACTCCAGATTATTTAAGCAATAAACATCCCTGGTGGACTTGAACCACCATCCTTTCAGTTAACAGCGACTGCGCTGACCTATTGCGCCACAGAGACTGCATATGTCTGATGTTTTTTTATTTCTGATTCTGATGTAGAGATGGACAAACGACTCAAAAGCATAATACTTCTTGCCGTGACATAACAAGAAACAGTAAAAAAAAGAGGTCGGCGAGATAGAGTTCAGACCCTTTTTTTCAGGACACCCAAACTTTGTCGCTCAATATGGCAGGATTCTATGCATCCAGGGCCAAATGTTTTACATTTCATCCACTACGGGCCCCTAAGGAACTTTACATGTGTGACAATAAAGATGCTCACAAACGCTGCACTTGGAATTGCGTTTCTCATGCACATCATGTCCTCTTAAATACAAAGAACTGTAAGTTCTTTATTCCCAATATCAACTCTTAGACATTAGTTCCAAATGAAAATACTAGCTGTCAGAAGTGGGATTTGAACCCACACCTCCAGTAGAGACTGCAACCTGAAGCAAGCGCTGGGACCGCTCGGCCATCCGGATGATCCAACAGATCTTCAGCAGGACCTGTCTCAAAAATTATTATATAGTAAATTAAACATGTCATGATACATGACATGTCTGACGGGGCGCTACCTATACCATCAAAAGACTGAGACTGCAGCAATATGTCAATGCCCGTAATGTTTAATGTATTCATATTTTCATTATTTTCACAATGTTTAGTCTTCTCATCGGGTAGGATTGCTTTTTCTTAGGCGGCATATTCCCCTGGGGCCTGGTGGGTATCTGGCTGCACCAGAGCACCTGGGATGTCAGGCTTTAAATCCCCAACCTCTGAAAAAGTGCCGCGCTTCTAGCCGGATTATGTCTGGCCATGTCATAATAATAGAGGCGAGGCCTCAAAAATGAGAATAATTGGGACGTGATATTTAAATTACAATCGTTTCTAGCCGCTGGCATTTATCAATGTACGATCATATCTTACGCTCTGATGGGGTGATACGAACGTTTCATGAATCTCACGTGAAGCCTGTCGTACGTTAGGTTAATAAATGAGGGCCATTAGCTCTAAGGATGTGCTTCAATACATAACTGAAGTGGACACTCTAATGAGTAGCACAATGGTGCAATCTGTTTACTTTGTCATAAGCTAAAGCCTTTCCCAAGCTAAAAGAAAACAAGGCGCTTTTCTGCAAACGCACAGCTGGGAGTGCTTGAGAGTCCTTTGAGGTGCAGCGTGATTTTAGGCTGAGATGCTTCGGGTGTGTTAAGGTGTGAGCCCAAATAGTCGGTGAACGACAAGACAGCGATCAGGTGATAGAACCGGGGTATTGATGTCCCGATCCATGCAAACCGATGGATATGATCAAAACCTGTAAACATCACTGGAAAGTCAGCATTACTACACGGATCCGACAGGGTAGTGGATGTCAATTTTTTAATCTGCCAGAACTGACTTGCCACTTTTTATGGGCTGTCAACAACTTTTCCAGCATTTATATCATGATTCACCTTACCATGGAAATCAGCGTTAGCAGAGGTGGTTTCAATCCATCAACCTCTAGTCAACTAATATCAAATAAAAATGTATTAATTTTTATTACAAAGCATCGAAGATGTTAAAATCACCACAGTCAGCGCCCAAAGTGCCTTGGCCAGTAAAGTTCACGTTCATTTCACCTCTGACCTCAGTCAGCATCACATGCACCTGAAACCCCACCCAACAGTGATGTCACAGGGTACTGGTGTACACCTGGGCCACGTTCAGCCCCAACAACAAGGTTAAAAGCATTAAAAAATGGGTCCAATCCATTTCACTTTAGATATTTATTGCCCATCAACACGCCACAATTGGGCAAAATTATATAATGCTTGTTAAGCACTATAGCAAAAACAAATGACAAATATATACACTCTTGTAGTGCAGATAACATAAACATTAACTGATGATTAGGCACTGCTGGGATTTGGACCCAGGATCTCCGTTTACAAGACAGGTGCTTTAACCACTAAGCTACAGCGCCTCCTACAGGATTGCCTGTCATGCAAGATTACAATGAGCTAGTGACCAGGGTTCCAACCATCCATCCATCTTTGTCCAGCCGCTCCAGAGAGAGCTATAGAGAGAGAGTCTCCGCTGAAGGCTCTACCACATGACTGTGTTTCACCAATCAAACGTCGTTGTGCAGTCACGTGACCATACTCGATCTCAGCATAATCTATCTTTACTTTGTTCAAAGAAACTCAGCTTCAGAAGCAGACGTGTCATTTTGGAGGAGTCAATGGGGAAGAGATGCGTAGTTTTAGGTAATAGGTCAGCAGGGGTCGCTATACTGCAGGGAAAGTTCAAGGAAACCATCCTCTGCTATAGGATTTAGTAGAGAATAGTTTTGATCCATTGATCTCTGGGTTTGGGCCCAGCACGCTTCCGCTGTGCTATTCTGCTCTGCTGTTTGCACTTAGGGGAACATGTAACATGTAAAGCAGGAGCTCTACCACTGAGCTACATACCCTGAAGATTTTCAGATTTGGTGACTTTTCTGAGAGATAGACTTAGACTATCTTTTAATCCTTTTGGGATGACTTACCGCAAAGAAATGAAATAAATACAGAATAAAGAAGAAGAAAACTGGGTAAAACATGTAATGTAATGTGTATATGGTTCAACTGTAAATGCAACTGTGGTGCTTGAAATCAAACCTGGTTAAAATGATTGCACTGCTATGGTATAAATCATAATCAAAAAGTAACACACCTGCTGCCTTTCTGCTGGACAATACAAAGTTCACTGCAAATCTTGTACACATCTGGCATTGAGACTGAAAATAAATGCTAAGAGATGCATGGTGGAGATGGGTTGCTTCCAGTACCTATGAGATAATACAAAAAGCAGAGCTACACCTGTTTGGACAAATGTTCATAATCTTTTCAATTAGAGGTAGTAGTACCAGACACGGGAAAGAACAAATTGTAGTGCCCTGCCTGTGTCTGTGGATCCTCGTGGAGGCGCTAATTGGTTGATATGCTCTCTTATTTGTACCATAACAGATCTAATATTTTTATCAAATCGGGTTGGGCAAGTAACCTTTCTGGCTACTTCTTGATAAATAAAGCAAGTAACCACACAATGAAAACTACTGCAATGGCTGGGAATTGAACCCATGTCAACTGCTTGGAAGGCAGCTATGCTCACCACAGATACCACCATCACTGGACAACGCATTTGATGTCCTTAAAGGTTGGATTTTTCCTTTTTATTAAATTAAGGCAATAAGCTCAATTTCCAAAAGACGATTTTTTAAATTACTCTTTGGTCAACTTCAGCATGGGTTCCTATCGCATGCATACACTGTATGCATGTATACTGCATGTAAAATTAGCCGCATTGACACAAAAAAAGAATTTTACAGCAGAAAGCCCCATTTTAAGGACACACAGCAGACCTACAATGAAATGTATTTGCATGCTTTGAAAATAGTAAGAACCTTCTTCATCACAAACTGATGGTGCAGTACTTGATCCACATGGATCACTTGCTGTCCCTCTGGCTGTTCCTCCCTCTGTCCCTTTATGTTTTTCCTCCTCACTCTCTTCCTTCATCCTCCTCACCCTCTTCTTCACTTCCTCACCCTCTGGAATATCCCTCTCTGTGTCAGAGCCCATCCCTTTCATCACAGCCCTCTCTCCAAACTCCCCAAACTCCTATGGCTCCCTCTTCCTGCTTTCAGTCCCTTGATTGTTTCTCTCACTGCTGTTTTTCTCACTTTTGTTCAATAGGGCGCTATATCACTTCCTCGTTTCATGATAAATATTAAAAGAAGATAAAAACGTAGAGTATGCATTACATTTCCCTCCCTACT
>NW_022605156.1:45000-69592 GCF_008692095.1 Etheostoma spectabile | reverse complement strand
AAAGACTCTACCATAATACCTGCGGAGATGCCAGGTCCTCATACATGTAAAGCATGAGCTCTACCACTGAGCTACATCTCCTGAAGATTTTCAGATTTGTATATATTTTAGAGATAGACATAGACTTATCTTTATTAATCCTTTTGGGATGACTCCCGCAAGGAAATGAACATAACTGAAAAGAAGAAAACTGGGTAAAACATGTAATGTTAAGTGTATATGGCTTCAAAACCTGTAAATGCAACTGCGATGGCTGGAAATCAAACCTGGGAAAAAATGATTGGCACTGCTATGGATAAATCATAGTCGAAAAGTAACCCATCTGTGGCCTTTCTGCTGGACAATACAAACAAACGTTCAGTGCAAACGTGGTAAACACAAGACTGAAGCAATTCTGGGAACATGGATGCAACAAATGGAAAGATAAAGGAGAGAGGAGCTCAGTGGTCAAAGGAAGTCCCCCGGCAGTCTAAAATATCACAGTGTAATTAAGAAAGACGGGGTAAGAGAGGAGCCTGGTTGGGCTAGAACTTCCCTGCTGGATTGAGCTGTACTGCACCGCCTTCCTCTAGTTTTATATGTATTATGTTTACTCTAAATTGATGACGGTGTCTGCGAAACTTAAGTACACAAGGTCAGACCAGACTGAGAATTTTGCAGCCTACGCTCACGTTCAAATTGATAAAATGCTGAACTTTGGGTGGGAATCGGCGTACGCACCGCTACACCTGTTTTAGCACATTTCATAAATGAGGGCCCATGTCAACACAATAAAGATTCTTGAAGAAAGGTTTGATTTTATAGTTCTAGTTTTTTCAATTCTTCTGGTCACACTTACTCTCTCTGATTGCACTTTCACATCTTTTGTCTGTAGTTCTCTATTCTGTCAGGGCTTAACTCTATGTCCCCCACCTCTTTTTATTCTTGTTATGTCTTGGCAAGAAGCAATATGCTTTTGGGTCAGCCGTCCATCTCTACATCCGAATCAGAAATCTTTATTGATCCGCAAACATAAAATCTGGAAAAAATGCTCCTTCGAGCCGGATTGGAACCAGCGACCTAAGGATTTCAATTTTATGCCTCTACAGTCTCCGCTTTACCAAACTGAGCTATCGAAGGGAGAAGTAACGAATACCTAAGCATTTCTTGATTTTTCTCTACAGAAAACAATTAAACTTTCACCGGGACTAAACTTTGATTCAGTTTGCAGCCTTCAGTCTTTATTCTATATACAGAGTCTAATTCCAGCCAAATCCTCCCTTGCTGTAACAAGAAACTTCTACTACAGTTGGCGTCACAAACAGGATTTCAAGGAGGAATCAGAAAAGGGACTCCACCGGTGACTGATGAGGGCGTGCATCCAGGGATCTGATGATCACCTGCCTCTAAACCTCGCCAAACATCTGGAAGAGAGAGAGGGGTCAGAAAGCTCCCTGATTCCACTCTGAAATCCAAACGACAAGGAAGCAATTTCAAACAGCGGGGTAAGTAAAGTTTCAATTCTGTTGGATAAATGATTTAAAGGACATTGAGACGGTTTGTGAGACAAATATTGACTGTGATTTAACTGAGGGATTCGGTGAAGTTATCTTTTGTTTTTAAAACTTTGGGTTGTGTATGTTGTCAATGTCAAGGTGACTGCTCTTCATGTCTGTGCATCGATTCTTGTGAATGCAATATCTCTGAACCTCTAGAGGGAACACTTTTTTTTGGGTATACATAAACCTGGAGTCGCGGATGAACTGATTTCGATTTTGGAAAGTCAAAGGTCAAGGTTACTGTTTCATCACATCTCCAGAACTGTACATGTATTTCTCCTGAACTGGTGTAATGGTTATTGTAAAGCCCCAGTGGCCTAATGGATAAGGTACTGGCCTCCTAAGCCAGGGAGTGTAGGTTCAAGTACTGTCTTGGGTGATTTTCAAAGTGGCAGCGTTGCCTCAGCGGAAGCGTGCTGGGCTCTTACCCCAGAGGTCGATGGATCAAAACCATCCTCTGCTAATCTCCTTTGCTGGTGACACAATGGTAGACAATCAGAAAGGGTGATGCAACAAGAAATTATGACCCTCAACCTGATTTCTATGGTGAGATAAATCATAATGTAACTGCTGTAATTGTTGACAGCACCGTGAAAAGTAATGTTCTTGAGGAAAATCAGTTCTGGCAGTTATTTTGACAAATCGACATCCACTACCCTCAAGTCATGCTGTCTTTCCAGTGATGTGATTGGTAAGTGGTTGGGCTGTATACAGGTTTTAATCATATCCATCGGTTTTAAAGATACTCACAAAACGCTGTACTTGCAATCGCGTTTTCTCGCGCACATTCATGTCCTCTTAAATACAAAGAACTGCTAAATTCTTTATTCCCAATATCAACTCTCGGACATTAGTTCCAAATGAAAGCAATTGTTGTCAGAAGTGGGATTGAACCCACGCCTCCAGAGGAGACTGCGACCTGAACGCAGCGCCTTAGACCGCTCAGCCATCCTCACTGATTCAACAAGTTTTCAATAAGACCTGTTTAAAAGATTATGATTTAGTAAATAAAACATGTCATGATATGTTTCTCAGTCATCCATGTCATAGTAAAAGGAAGGTTCTCAACTGTCAGTCCAAATATTTGGGCGTTCATGGAGACATGGAAGAAAGTCACCAGGGTGGCAATGTGTTTGACAATGGCAATACATTGCACGGGATGTGAAGACAATGTGCAATACAGGCCAATCCTATGGTGGGAATCAAGATCCACCAATGTTTCTGTTAACAATGTCCACCTGAATCCAGAAATGTCCCTGCCAGATGGGAAATAGACTGACAATTGGGTCAACATTGTGCAATTATCTTCAAAATGTCCAACTGAGTCCACAGATATACCTTCCAGATGGGAAATAAACTGATAACTGTCTTTATGGTCTAAATGTGTCAAATTTGCCGTACAATGCCCACATTGAGTCCAGATGTGTCCCTTTTGGTTCTTGATCTATGCTATTACCCCAAAAGTTCAGAACTAGGCCGAGGGCAACTGGACTTGGGAAAATGTTCTCTGCAGATTTTTGTCCCTTATACAAGAGAATCTTTGTTGTTGTTTTTACACAGAAAGGGTTGGACACAGTGCCCACTCACCCACCCATATCTGACAATTGAAAGCTGTGGGGAAAGGGGGGTTCCAAAGCTAATAGACCATCAACAAGCAATTTGATGCACTATACTGGCCATTCAGGACTGCAGCAACACAAGTTCAAATTTCAGTGATACCTAGTTTCATGGTGATTACGAGACTGAATGCAAAGTGTGTATCCCCCATGTAACTCAAAGCCTATCACTCCAGTCAATACTGTCAAATTTGGAGCTCCTTCCGATTACATTAACGACCAGGTGACTCCTCAACATGACCCCACCAACGTACTGTTTACAGTCTAAATGACCAAGGACAATAACCTGTTAGCTTACTTAAAACTAGATGTGAAAAGTTGAAAGGTTGATCTTTTTCACCTATACTGTGGCTTAAAAAACATGTTCCACTGAGATTTGAACTCAGATCGCTGGATTCACACTGCAGAGTGTTACCCATTACACCATTGAACCTTTAAAAGTGTTGCAAGGTTTGCTAGGCAGTTTCTTTCATAATATCACATGTGTGATATTAAAGGCACACAACAATCACAACAATTATTGGCCAACTTAAGTCATTTAGTTAGATAAGCGTTCAGAGGATGTGGGAAAAAGCAAGTCAAGAACAGGTTTTAAAGGACTTGCCACAGACAGTGAAGACAGCAGTAGAATGTCTACTGTGTACAAACACATGGTAACTTCACATCTGTTGACAATAAAGATGCCCACAAAACACTGTAGTGGCCATTGAGTTTCTTGCGCACATTCATGTCCTCTTAAATACATATGAACTGCTTTATTCCCAATATCATGTCTCAGAAAAACAGTAGATGTCAGAAGTGGGATTGAACCCACGCCTCCAGTGGAGACTGCGACCTGAACGCAGCGCCTTGGACCGCTCGGCCATCCTGACTGGTCAACAAATACTTTGTAGGACCTGTCTCAAAAATTATAATGTAGTAAATTAAACATGTCATGATAATTAGGTTCTCAGTCATCCATGTCATAGTTAACAAGGGAAGGTTTCTCAAACTGTCAGCCCAAAATTATGGAGACATGGAGACATGGAAGAAAGTCACCCAGGGTGGCAATGTGCTTGACAATGGCAAATTCCTAAACGCATGCACACCACTGTATGCATGTATACCTGCATGCATTTCAAAATGTAGGCCAAGAAAAAAAAGAAACAGAGCCATATTCACAAAAAAAAAAGAATTTTACAGCAGAAAGCACAATTTTAAGGACACACAGCAGACCTACAACGAAATTGTAATTGCATGCTTTGAAAATAGTAAGAACCTTCTTCATCACAAACCTGATGGTGCAGTACTTGATCCACATGGATCCACTTGCTGTCCCTCTGGCTGTTCCTCTCTCTGTCCCATTCTGTTTTCTTCCTCCTCCTCTCTTCTTCATCCTCTCACCCTCTTCTTCATCCTCCTCACCCTCTCTTCATCTTCCTCACCCTCTGGAATATCCCTCTCTGTGTCAGAGCCCTCACTCTCATCACACGCCTCTCTCCAAAACTCCCAGAACTCCTCTGGCTCTCCCTCTTCCTGCTCTTCAGTCCCTTGATTTGTTTCTCTCACTGCTGTTTTCTTTCTTTTTGTTTACTAGGGCTCTATATCGCTTCCTCGTTTCATGATAAATATTAGAAGAAGATAAAACGTAGGGGTATGCATCACATTTCCCTCCCTACTCAACCTGGGCATAAAGCCTGTCGATTACTTTACACAAACATAGTTATTTGTTATTGCAATGCAACAGCAAAGACTGACGAAGTTACGTGTTCAAAGTACTCACTTCCCGTACTCAAGTAGAAGTAGACTTAATTGTGTTAACAAATACCTGGTAAAAGTAGAAGTACTGATTTAACTCTTTACTCAAATACAAGTAACAAAGTACAGGCTTGGAAATTTACTAAAGTATGAAAGTAAAGTAGCCTTGCTGATGTTACTAGAGAGCACGCTGAGAAACTTCAGTGGACATTGAGAAAAGGCAAGGCAGCTATTTGTAGAGCACATTTCAGCAACAGGGCAATTCAAAGTGCTTTACACAAAATCAGTTAAACAGATAAAACACAAGTACAAACAGTTAAAAATCATAAGCATTAAAACCGGTAAAACACATGAAAGACAGTTAAAAACAAAATAGAAACATTAGGACACATAAACACAAGAATAAAAGTTACAGTGCAGCATAAGAATTTTAAAGAAATGAGCAGTCATTTAAAGAAAGGCAGCATCAAAAAGAAAGGTCTTCAGCCTGGATTTAAAAGAATGAGAGTAGCAGCGGATCTGCAGGTTTCTGGGAGTTTATTCCAGATATGAGGAGCATAGAAACTGAAAGCTGCTTCACCCTGTTTAGTTCTGACTCTGGGGACAGAAAGTAGACCTGTCCCAGATGACCGGAGAGGTCTGGGGGGGTCATAGTGTAGTAGCAGATCAGAAATGTATTTTGGACCTAAAGCGTTTAGTGATTTATAAACTAGCAAGAGTACTTTGAAATCAATTCTTTGAGACACAGGAAGCCAGTGTAAAGACTTCAGAACTTGAGTGATGTGATCCAGTCTCTTGGTCTTAGTGAGGACTCGAGCAGCAGTGTTCTGAATCAGCTGCAGCTGTCTGATTGATTTTTTAGGGAGACCTGTAAAGACACCGTTACAGTAGTCAAGTCTACTGAAGATAAAGGCATGGACAAGTTTTTCCAAATCCTGTTGACACATAAGTCCTTTAACCCTTGATATGTTCTTAAGGTGATAGTAGGCTGACTTTGTTATTGTCTTAATGTGGCTGTTAAAATTCAGGTCTGAGTCCATGATTACACCAAGATTTCTGGCTTTTCTGTTTTTAACATTGTTGTTTGAAGCTGAGCGCAGACAGCAAAAGGCTCTTTATTCTTTATTTGCCATCGCCTACATTTTAAATGTCTGTCTGCCAATAGGCCTAAAACATATATAAAACATATAGCTTATTTTTTGTGACAGAGACTGGGACTCCAGGTTAATAAGATTCTGACCGAGTAGCAGTAGCAAGATATGAATTCAAGTGGTATTTTGTGAGAAGTCTGTGTATGTTCCCATCCAATTAGATTCAATTTGGTATTGATGATCAAAAATAATAACTAACCTGTGAAATTATTTGAAACTTAATGAGGACTAGATTAGGATTTAAAAGATTTAAAGCTGAATCTGGTTTTCAATTGGCCCAGGTGTGTCTGTTAAAACACCAACGGAGACAACTTCTCTCTGTTGATGCTTTTTACAATCAAGCATCAGGATAAAGATGGGGGTGGGGGGGTGGGGGGGGGGATGGGTTAGCTCTGCTATGAATGTGTGTGTGGTAATAAAATAAATAAATAACATTGTAATGGCTACCATACAAAATGCATAGGAATCTTACAGTGAGGAAAATAAGTATTTGAACACCCTGCTATTTTGCAAGTGCAGCTTAGGCATTATATGGTGTGTTGAGGTGCTACATAAACATTTCTGCAAACAGTCATAGCATGGCTTATCATGTTGTTGTGGCCGAGTGGTTAAGGCGATGGACTAGAAATCCATTGGGCTCTCCCCGCGCAGGTTCGAATCCTGCCGACAACGAGCAGTGTTTTTAAGAGTGGTAGCAAACCAATGACACATCAGAGTATTCCAAATCGCAGATGTGCTTTCATAAACAATATTGTCTTATCTCATAACTACTGGAACCCACCAGTCTCCACCAATGTATTTCTTATCAATCTGTGTTACAAGATTTGCAGTGAACGTTGTATTGTCCAGCAGAAAGGCAACAGGTGTGTTACTTTTCAACTATGATTTATATCGTAGCAGTGCAAGCATTTTGCCCAGGTTTGATTTCAAGCCACCGCATATTTCAATTTCCTTGCGGGAGTCATCCCAAAAGGATCAATAAAGATAAGTCTAAGTCTATCTCAGAAAAAAGTCAAAAGAATTTCAAAATCTTCAGGGGATGTAGCTCAGTGATAGAGCTCATGCTTTACATGTATGAGGACCTGGCATCTCCAGCAGGTATTATGGTAGAGTCTTTAAAAGAGCTGCAACAGATATTACCTCCTGTGGTAATCTGACTGGTAGACAGCACAACAAGCACTTTAAACGTACATATTTCACAGATTCCATTTACAGTATTTATTACCTGTAGTGTAGTATATTTACTGTATTACACTCCAGTTTTTATGGGTGTTACAGCGGGAATAAAGGAGTATGAGCAGTGTAGTTTCTTTTTATGGATGAAATAATCTCAACATGCATTTAGTTTACTCTTCAGCAGGTGGAGACATTTCACTTCAGACACTTGCAACATCAGTTGCTTTGTTAAACATCAACAGACAGGAAATAGACTTAATGCTGATACAAAGCATTGGAAATAGCAGAGGATGGTTTTGATCCATCGACCTCTGGGTTATGGGCCCAGCATGCTTCCGCTGCGCCACTCTGTTCTGCTGATAACAATCAGGGGCTGGAAAATCTATGATTGAGATTTGGGAACCTGTGGCAACCAAGGTTCCAACATCTTACGGCTTGTAAAGTTAAAAAATTTGGTAGACCTTGCAAACTATTTTTATGTGAGCTCCTGATTACTCACACATTGATTATTCACACTATAACACCTGTGATTGGCTGGTGTTTTAAAAAAAAAAAAGGGCATTGTGAGTACAGATATAAACATCAGTAAGGAGTCTACCAAGTTACCTCTTATCATTTTAGTTTGGACACCCAGTGAGGCTTACAATGTAAAGAGAGGAGCCTGGTCGGGCTAGAAATCTCCTCTGCTGGATCGGGCTGTAGTGCACCGCCTAATGAAAATATACACCCTTGACATATGGATAGTCCTAATATTAATATACAGGCTTATATTGCAATCTCGTCACCCTACATGTAGGTGTACTATATTTAAATGAACACACAGTAGCAAGTATGTAGTGTTTTTAATTTTACCTGGGTGTTTTTTTTTCTAGGGACAGGGCAACTCTGTCCGGCTTATTTATGTAGCATGGAAGCTAGCGTTAGCTAACTAGCAGCCAGCCTGCTTCCAAACAAATACTTTTTAATTATCTCAACACTTTTTAACAGTCAAACTGAAACACTGGCGGTGAGCTCCAGGTCCTGCAGCTGCAGACGGACATGGATAGCTTCAGACCCGCTCACCACTAGTGTTGGGGATTAGCAAGCTAGCGTTAGAAAACTAACCCCGTTATAATAAGGTGACCAGATTTCTCAGACAAAATCCGGGGACATTTTCAGCTCAGAAGCATATATAACCTCCAAAACAAGTAATGTTGATTTTTGTAAAACTTTTACTCTAGACCTAGAGCTGTTCTTATTAGGGGCTGAGCCCCCCCCCCCCCAGGTCTGATCCTAAAACCCACCCCTGCTGCTATTTTCCTACTCCACTACACCTCAAGATAGAAAGTCCTAATATTTCAAGATAAAAAATCCATCCTTATTCTTCAAGATAAAAAGTCCTAAAATTTGAAGATAGAAAGTCTTAATATTTCAAAATAGAAAGTCCTAATATTTCAAGATAGAAAGTCTTAATATTTCAAAATAGAAAGTCCTAATAGTCCTAATATTTCAAGATAGAAAGTCTCAATATTTCAAGATAGAAAGTCCTAATATTTCAAGATAGAAAGTCTCAATATTTCATAATGTTGTAATGTTTACTGAACTACTGACAGCTTTTGCTTTACTGCTCAAGGCTTGTTTCTGCAACAGCTCCTTGAGAATCAGATACAACAAAAACTACTGAGGACATATTTTCCTTTGACAGTGATGTAGTATTAAACGAGATCGCTGCAATGTAAGTTAATAGGATAATTGTCCAGCTTGTATTTACGTTCATAAAAGTGCTCGTTTAGCTGCTAAAAGACTCAGATTAATATTCTAAGTGTCTGACAACATTATGGAAAGGATTTCTAAGGAGGTCGACCTTTCTGTTAAAGATTAAGATCCTTTTTAAAACATAAAAGTCCGCGAAATTGCGTTCGCTAAACGCACCAGACTCCATGTAAATAATCAGTGATTTTAGCATCGTAAAACACGGCTTCTAAAACCTCTCTGAGCACCGCTGGCTCTGGCGGTCTGGAGCCTGCATGTATTATGTGTGCGACTATCGGCTACGTTTTGTCAGTTTTTTCTTTCTTTCATTCCAATTTCGGGTCTTTCAGTCACAGTGAAAACCGGGGACATTTCCGGGGACAGATCCAGCCGGGGACAGGTAGCCAAAATCGGGGACTGTCCCCGGAAACCGGGGACGTCTGGTCACCCTAGCTTATAAATAAATACATTTTAATTATCCTAACCCTTTAAACAGTCAAACTGAAACACTGGCGGTGAGCTCCAGGTCTTGCAGCCACGGACGGACTGCCATCAATGGGTATAATGCGTGCCTTTTAAATTACATTTTTATTTTTTTTAAGCGGGCTGGTTGGTTAGTTTGCTAACGCTAGCTTGCTATTCCCCCAACACACTGGCGGTGGGGCTCATGGGGGGTTGTGCCGCTGCTATCGGGTCTGGAGCTTTCCATGTCCCGCTGGAGATCAGATCCCGTTGAGGTCGGCAGCGGAGATTTCTAGCGAGAGTTGTCCTCATCTGAGGATAGAAACCCGTTAACCCCTCCCCCCCATCCTGTTGGCTCAGAGCTCCACAGATTAAGTCCACAGGTACAACTTAGTTTTGCACCAAATGTATCGCAAGAAGTGTTGCAAAAGTCGAGGGTGCAGACTCGCCGCTGTGGAAAGTGACTGAAGTGAAGAAAAAAAATGAAATAAAGTACAAGTACAGATTTTTTTCTACAAGCTCTCAAATCATATTCTCTAAGTGCTCACATCACATCTACGCGCTCTCACATTTGCACCATATTTCCTTCATATTCTTGTTGAACTATTGCTTTACAACACCAAAGCAAGTAAGCGCTGTGACTAACATTACTCTTCTGAAGTGATTTTGGAGAGGGACATCAGGTAGAAAATACTCTGGTTGACTAGCATGACACCATTGTATTCATATAATAATCAATCCAGGTTAACGTGAATGACAGTGACTGCATGTGCTTCCTCTAAATTTCAGGTTGTGGTCGACTAGCGAGGCCAGCTCGTCAGTTTGATAAACTGACCAGACCTGCATGCCTCTTGTTTCTTTGGGCTAGTTGTATTAGCTTTAGCCTGGCTGGTAGCTTTCTGCTTGTTTCTTTAAACTAACTATATTAGCTTTAGTCTGGCTGGTAGCAGCTTTCTGCTTGTTTCTTAAACCTAACTATATTAGCTTTAGTCTGGCTGGTAGCAGCTTTCTGCTTGTTTCTTTAAGCTAACTATTTTAGCTTTAGCCTGGCTGGTAGCGCCTTTCTGCTTGTTTCTTTAAGCTAACTATTTTAGCTTTAGCCTGACTGGTTGCAGCTTTCTGCGGTGGGAAATGGCCGGGAGACGTTGTGATTATGTTGCATTAATCAGGGGGTTTAGTTTGTATTTGAGGAGAACATAAAACACTGACTACTGTAGCGTCACTCACTACCCATCAAATACTATGACATCACTGTGTCAGAGGCAGCTGTTGCCAACGGTAGGCTACTTTTCTACACACGGAGAGCCTCACTTCCCCTAACCAAACCCCGTCGGACTAACGTCACATACACACGTTGCCCACATGGCTACCTGTCTTAAAGGGGAACGGTCGGATGGTAATAATCATGTAAAGGAGAAACGGTGAAAGGTTACTTTTCTATCAAGCAGCAAAAAAGTATTAACGTCAACATCGTAACGTCCTGCAATGTGACTTTCGCGCATGCGCACATCGCGATGTCGATGCTAAAACACAATATTGTTCATCCCTAACTGGCGATATACTTCAGTAAGCTGGTTTGCCACTTTTATCTCGGGTAATGCCACATGTAAGTATATCTTAGTTTATTTAGAATCCCAACATAGGTTATACTACGTACACTGTATAACAATACATTACGTGTTTCTTTATTTCATCTTACATTTTTGCTAGCCTGTTGTGTAGTTATATTGTTTTTACAATTACCTTTGTTTAATATCTGTGACTCATTACTATCTAAGTAACTGGTCATTGTGTTTTCTCCCAGTTTCACCCTTTGTTACTCAAATAAACGTGTTACAAGGATCCCGGTCGCCAGTGCTTGATGGTGGAAGGTGTTTAGCTGCTGGTCAGATTGCACTGCGTACGTACGTGAAGGACAAGACATATTTCATGGTAAGTATTTCCAGGTGATCTCTGCACCTCTAATCTCTGCACCTCTGGTTTCTAATATTACCATGTAATAAAATTGAAACAGGCAGTTTTGCATTTTGCACCACTGCCTTCTAAATCTCTAACCATGCGCCATTTCTTGCCTAAAACAATATAACACCATATGTTAAATTAAATTTGATAGATGTAACTCCCTGATGGTCTAATGGCTAGGATTTGGCGCCCTCACCGCCGCGGCCGGGGTTCAATTCCCGGTCAGGGAATGGTCAGGACTTGAGAGACTCAGGTGTGATGTTTGAAAGAGTAAGTTCCTGTACTTGATTTTGATTTGTCAAATTCTTCCTCATTAGTTTAAATGAACCGACAACATCAGTTATATGACTTACAGTTCTCAAAGACGCACACAATCTCAACTGGTAATCCTTTAGACAGCTAGTCTCTTTTTCTTTTCTCTCACTTTTTGTCTCTGTCTGGCCTTATGTATTTGCTTGTATTACATCGAGTGACCTGCATACCAATGACCGTAAAGATTAATATATATAGTACATGGTTTTCAGAACTGTACCTTCAGATAAAGGTAAGGCCACTCGGGTTATCTTTGGGCTGCTCTATATTCACCTGCAGAATGATAAACCCTAGAGTTAGCTTACTCCAGGTTATTTAAGCAACAAACGTCCCTGGGTGGACTTGAACCACCATCCTTTCGGTTAACAGCCGACTGCGCTGACCTATTGCGCCACAGAGACTACACCTGACTGATGTTTTATGAGCGGGAGCTCGATCTTTAAGCCACAAGCATTTGCTTTATGGCTTTTTGAGGTTGCGCTGCACATGTATGCTTATCAGGCTATTTTCCTGTTACTCAGAAATTGAGGAAGCTGACTCATTTGGAAATGTAGAAGCTGGACGTGCATTGTATTTTTCTTACATGTCAATTGGATTCTGACTTTGAATTCAAATATTGGCATCCAAGACAATTTGGGAACTGATGATGTATCAGTCATTGTGCTGGTGGGTTTCTTGGTCACAGCAACAAGCTGGATCATACAGTTACACGCCATGTATCACAAACTGTTGGGGGGGGGGCCTTATGTATTGCTTGTATTACATCAAGTGACCTGCATACCAGAATCAGAATCAGCTTTATTCGCCAGGTATGAGGACACATACGAGGATTTTTTCTTTGGAGCATTGTTGCTCACACTGTGCTTACACACAAAACACAAAACAACCAAAACAAAAAAATATACACACTAGTCTATACACACAATATATACATACTCTAAACAGAACAATACAGAGGCCATCAGAGATGGCAAAAGTACTCACTGCCCGTGCTCAAGTAGAAGAAGAGATAATTGTGTTAACAAATACTCTGGTAAAAGTAGAAGTACTGATTTAACTTCTTTACTTAAGTTGTTTTTACACTTTTGTTTTTGTACAGACTTAACAACTTTTAAGGCTATTGTCACCGTTTTGACAGAGCCCTGCTTCCAGTCTCTATGCTAAGCTAAACTTGCTGCTGGCTGTAGCCCTTATTTTATCATTATCATTACTTTAATCCTGGTTTTAAGTACATCCTGTTTGGTGCAGCCCAAGTTAACTTTAGCATTGTATATTAACGTTGTCCCCATCTCAAAATAAAGTTTTCCAATGGGTATTTGTTCCAGTATGGGAATGTAGGCCACCACTTTGTGCCAGAGTCTCGGCCAGAACATCGGCATGAGGTGGAACAACGTACGCAACTCTGCAGGTAAAAGATAACATGAAACCTTGATAATGCAGGGGGGCGATAGAGAGATCTAATAAACCAGGCGCTTAACTGAATAAATGATCAAAGCAAGATCAATGTGGGAAGGATTGAGAGGAGGAGGGATAGTTTTGAGGGGGGGTGTTGGAGAGAGAGTTGGGTGTTGTATCAGTGTCCATCAGATCTCTTCTGTCATTAGACTCTTCTATTGGGTGACAAGTCACCTGTGTCCAAGAAGGAGGGGGCGGTGGTTAGAACATGGCTGCCACTGAACACTGGGCTCTGACTAATGTTGAAGAGCCATTATGCCTATTATTTAACGTCAGGACAAGAGCTCAGTGCACACACTATAGGCTCTCCATACCTCTGTCACTAGGTGCCAGTTCTATGGAAAGTCTATTCTTCTTTGCTGATCATAACTCTCGCTGCAGCATGTGAAGTGTTATATCTTGGGTTGTAAATGCCAATTAACACATTATGTTTTTCCTTTCCTTTCCTTTCCTTTGAGTCACCTTTTCCCACTCATCTATGCTCTTCTTCCTCCTTGTCTTCATTACAGGGGACTGCAGGTGCCCAGATGCTTAGCTGGGCTGCATCATGGAAGACACAGGGTAAACATTCACATCATAGCACACTGATGTGAACAACAAAAACAAAACAGACCTGTAAAATTAATCTCTTCTCTGTTTGTTGACAAAATTAAACAGCAAGACTGTTTTCTTGTCGCTGCAATTTGTTCTGTTCATTTTGCTTAATTAGACAATTAAACACCGGTAACAGAGGGATGCTTTGACTTTTACTCACAATCTCAATCACAGCTTGTATTTGATGCGTTGAAACATCAGACACCAGCATGCCCACCACCTTGAAAGAATTACAAAATTAATTAAAAGTATTTACTACACAGAATGTGATTTTTTAATGAGATTTGGCTCTCCTAAACAGAGGGAACCATACAGATTTGAATTATTCATATGAGTAATATCCTACTACAGATGGTAACATTTATGTCAGATTGCAAAGTGGTGGCACAGACACCCACATTCCTTACTGGCAGAAAAGTATTGAGCAGTTTTTAATTTTTTTGTCATGTCCTGGTCTCGATCTGTGTGTGCGCGCGCGTGTGTGTGAATGCAGATACTATCTACCCAGAAAGTTTTCTTGCTGCAGCGTTGATGAGTACATCCAGTTCTTGCTCCAGGGGGGCGGGAACTGCCTCTTCAATAAGCCAAACAAGGTGAGGGCCATGTGGGGCCTCTGAGCATCATTTATAGACTAATTAATTATTCTCGAGTCAAATTTTTATTGGAAAACACATACTAACATGAACATAGAAGGGCCATGTCGGGCCTCTGAGCATCATTTATAGACTAATTAATTATTCTCAAGTCAATCTTTTTATTGGAAAACACATGCTTACATGACCATAGAATATTTTTAGTTTTCTCCTTTTAAGTAATGCATATTAGTATCTCCATACTTCCAGCCAACAATCTCCTATATTACTGACACATTTCATCTCTCCTCCATCTGTACAGGCTTAGCAATATACTTAAAATATAAAAGTAAAAGTAGCCTTATGAATGACAAAGCTCCCTGGACCAGACACATGTTACTAGAGAGCACACTGAGAAACTACAGTGGACATGGAGAAAAGACTCTTTATTCTTTATTCTTTATATGCCATTGCCTACATTTTAAATGGCCGTCTGCCAATAGGCCTAAAACATATATAAACATATAGCCTATTTATATTGACAGAGACTGGGACTCCAGGTTAATAAGATTCTGACCGAGTAGCAAAATATGAATTCAAGTGTGATTTTGTGAGAAGTCTGTGTATGTTCCAATTTAATTAGATTAAATTTTGTAATGGTAACTCCAGGGAAATTATTTGAAATTTAGTGAGGACTAGATTAGAACTGGATTTAAAGCTGATTGTGGTTTCCAACTTCGGCCCAGGTGTGTCTGTTAAAACACAGACGGAGACAACTTCTCTCTGTTGATTTATTACAATCAATCATCAGTATAAACATGGGGGGGGGGGGGGGGGCAGCTCTGCTATGAATGTGTGTGTGGTAATAAATGAAATAAACAACATTGTAAAGGCTACCATACACAATGTATAGGAATCATATATGCTAGTAAATACTAACAATAAACCAACTACTAATTACATTATCTCAATGAGCAAGGACGTTCAACAATCGCCATTAAATCGAATCAACAGCCAGGTGTAACCTAGCCAACAGTAGAAGAACGTAAACAAGCTAACTTTTAAATGTACCAGAACTACAGACCAATACAACAACAGGCTTAGATGAACTGACAACATCAGTTCTATGACTTACAGTTCTCAAAGACGCACACGATCTCAGCTGGTTATCCTCCAGACAGCTAGTCTCTTTTTCTTTTCTCTCACTTTTGTCTCCGTGTGCCATGCGCGCCTGCTCGTGGTGTGAGGCGCGTGTCCGCGCTAGTCTCCGACATGGACTCCAAATCACACCTGATAGAAAACCTTTAGTACAAAACTAAAGTAACAAGCCAATTTTGTAAAATGTAGGGAGTAGAAAGTACCAATATTGTGGTAAAATGTAAGGAGTAAAAGTAAAAAGTCGCCAAAAAAAATAAAGAGTAAAGTAAAAATATCCGCAAAATCTACTTGAGTACAGTAATGAAGTGTTTGTACTTCGTTATTTTGTTAACAAAGTATTTGTACTTCGTTACTTCCCATCTCTGATGACTGTAAAGATTAATATGTACATGGCTTCCAGAACTGTATCTTCTGATAGACATAAGGCCACTTGGGTTATCTTTGGGCTGCTCTATGGTCTCCTGAAGAAGGATAAATCCCAGAGTTGGCTCACTCCAGATTATTTAAGCAATAAACATCCCTGGGTGGACTTGAACCACCATCCTTTCAGTTAACAGCCGACTGCGCTGACCTATTGCGCCACAGAGACTGCATATGTCTGATGTTTTTTTTATTTCTGATTCTGATGTAGAGATGGACAAACGACTCAAAAGCATAATACTTCTTGCCGTGACATAACAAGAAACAGTAAAAAAAGAGGTCGGCGAGATAGAGTTCAAGACCCTTTTTTCAGGACACCCAAACTTTGTCGCTCAATATGGCAGGAATTCTATGCATCCAGGGCCAAATGTTTTACCATTTCATCCACTACGGGCCCCTAAGGAACTTTACATGTGTTGACAATAAAGATGCTCACAAAACGCTGCACTTGGAATTGCGTTTCTCATGCACATTCATGTCCTCTTAAATACAAAGAACTGCTAAGTTCTTTATTCCCAATATCAACTCTTAGACATTAGTTCCAAATGAAAATACTAGCTGTCAGAAGTGGGATTTGAACCCACACCTCCAGTAGAGACTGCAACCTGAACGCAGCGCCTTGGACCGCTCGGCCATCCGGACTGATCCAACAGATCTTCAGCAGGACCTGTCTCAAAAATTATTATATAGTAAATTAAACATGTCATGATATCATGACATGTCTGACGGGGCGCTACCTATACCATCCAAAGACTGAGACTGCAGCAATATGTTCAATGCCCGTATATGTTTAATGTATTCATATTTTCATTATTTTCACAATGTTTAGTCTTCTCATCGGGTAGGATTGCATTTTTCTTAGGCGGCATATTCCCCTGGGCCTGGTGGTATCTGGCTGCACCAGAGCACCTGGGATGTCAGGCTTTAAATCCCCACCTCTGAAAAGTGCCGCTTCTTAGCCGGATTATGTCTGGCCATGTCATAAATAATAGAGGCGAGGCCTCAAAACTGAGAATATATTGGGACGTGATATTTAAATTACAATCGTTTCTAGCCGCTGCATTTATCAATGTACGATCATTCTTACGCTCTGATTGGTGTGATACGAACGTTTCATGAATCTCACGTGAAGCCTGTCGTACGTTAGGTTAATAAATGAGGGCCATTAGCTCTAAGGATGTGCTTCAATACATAACTGAAGTGGACACTCTAATGAGTAGCACAATGGTGCAATCTGTTTACCTTGTCATAAGCTAAAGCCTTTTCCCAAGCTAAAAGAAAACAAGGCGCTTTTCTGCAAACGCACAGCTGGGAGTGCTTGAGAGTCCTTTGAGGTGCAGCGTGATTTTAGGCTGAGATGCTTCGGGTGTGTTAAGGTGTGAGCCCAAATAGTCGTTGAACGACAAGACAGCGATCAGGTGATAGAACCGGGGTATTGATGTCCCATCCATGCAACCGATGGATATGATCAAAACCTGTAAACATCACTGGAAAGTCAGCATTACTACAGGATCCTGACAGGGTAGTGGATGTCAATTTTTTAATCTGCCAGAACATGACTTGCCACTTTTTATGGGCTGTCAACAACTTTTCCAGCATTTATATCATGATTCACCTTACCATGGAAATCAGCGTTAGCAGAGGATGGTTTCAATCCATCAACCTCTAGTCAACTAATATCAAATAATAAATGTATTAATTTTTATTACAACAGCATCGAAGATGTTAAAATCACACAGTCAGCGCCCAAAGTGCCTTGGCCAGTAAAGTTCACGTTCATTTCACCTCTGACCTCAGTCAGCATCACATGCACCTGAAACCCCACCCAACAGTGATGTCACAGGGTACTGGTGTACACCTGGGCCACGTTCAGCCCCAACAACAAGGTTTAAAAGCATTAAAAAATGGGTCCAATCCATTTCACTTTAGATATTTATTGCCCATCAACACGCCACAATTGGGCAAAATTATATAATGCTTGTTAAGCACTATAGCAAAAACAAATGACAAATATATACACTCTTTGTAGTGCAGATAACATAAACATTAACTGATGATTAGGCACTGCTGGGATTTGGACCCAGGATCTCCTGTTTACAAGACAGGTGCTTTAACCACTAAGCTACAGCGCCTCCTACAGGATTGCCTGTCATGCAAGATTACAATGAGCTAGTGACCAGGGTTCCAACCATCCATCCATCTTTGTCCAGCAGCTCCAGAGAGAGCTATAGAGAGAGAGTCTTCCGCTGAAGGCTCTACCACATGACTGTGTTTCACCAATCAAACGTCGTTGTGCAGTCACGTGACCATACTCGATCTCAGCATACTCTATCTTTACTTTGTTCAAGAAACTCATGCTTCAGAAGCAGACGTGTCATTTTGGAGGAGTCAATGGGGAAGAGATGCGTAGTTTTAGGTAATAGGTCAGCAGGGGTCGCTATACTGCAGGGAAAGTTCAAGGAACCATCCTCTGCTATAGGATTTAGTAGAGAATAGTTTTGATCCATTGATCTCTGGGTTTTGGGCCCAGCACGCTTCCGCTGTGCTATTCTGCTCTGCTGTTTGCACTTAGGGGTAACATGTAACATGTAAAGCAGGAGCTCTACCACTGAGCTACATACCCTGAAGATTTTCAGATTTGTTGACTTTTTTCTGAGATAGACTTAGACTTATCTTTATTAATCCTTTTGGGATGACTTACCGCAAAGAAATTGAAATACTACAGAATAAAAGAAGAAAACTGGGTAAAACATGTAATGTTAATGTTGTATATGGCTTCAACCTGTAAATGCAACTGTGGTGGCTTGAAATCAAACCTGGTTAAAATGATTGCACTGCTATGGTATAAATCATAATCAAAAAGTAACACACCTGCTGCCTTTCTGCTGGACAATACAAAGTTCACTGCAAATCTTGTACACATCTGGGCATTGAGACTGAAAATAAATGCTAAGAGATGCATTGGTGGAGATGGGTTGCTTCCAGTACCTATGAGATAATACAAAAAGCAGAGCTACACCTGTTTGGACAAATGTTCATAATCTTTTCAATTAGTTAGTAGTAGTTACCAGACACGGGCAAAGAACAAATTGTAGTGCCCTGCCTGTGTCTGTGGATCCTCGTGGAGGCAGCTTAATTGGTTGATATGCTCTCTTATTTGTACCATAACAGAGATCTAATATTTTTATCAAATCGGGTTGGGCAAGTAACCTTTCTGGCTACTTCTTGATAAATAAAGCAAGTAACCACACAATGAAAACTACTGCAATGGCTGGGAATTGAACCCATGTCAACTGCTTGGAAGGCAGCTATGCTCACCACTATACCACCATCACTGGACAACGCATTTGATGTCCTTAAAGGTTGGATTTTTCCTTTTTATTAAATTAAGGCAATAAGCTCAATTTCCAAAAGACGATTTTTTAAATTTCTCTTTTTGGTCAACTTCAGCATGGGTTCCTAATCGCATGCATACCACTGTATGCATGTATACCTGCATGTAAAATTAGCCGCATTGACACAAAAAAAGAATTTTACAGCAGAAAGCCCCATTTTAAGGACACACAGCAGACCTACAATGAAATTGTATTTGCACTGCTTTGAAAATAGTAAGAACCTTCTTCATCACAAACCTGATGGTGCAGTACTTGATCCACATGGATCCACTTGCTGTCCCTCTGGCTGTTCCTCCCTCTGTCCCATTTATGTTTTCTTCCTCCTCACTCTCTTCTTCATCCTCCTCACCCTCTTCTTCATCTTCCTCACCCTCTGGAATATCCCTCTCTGTGTCAGAGCCCTCCCTTTCATCACACGCCCTCTCTCCAAACTCCCCAAACTCCTCTGGCTCTCCCTCTTCCTGCTCTTCAGTCCCTTGATTTGTTTCTCTCACTGCTGTTTTTCTCACTTTTTGTTCAATAGGGCGCTATATCACTTCCTCGTTTCATGATAAATATTAAAAGAAGATAAAACGTAGGAGTATGCATTACATTTCCCTCCCTACTCAACACAGGCATAAAGCCTGTCGATTACTTTACACAAACGTAGTTATTTGTTATCGCAATGCAACAGCAAAGACGGATGAAGTTACATGTTAACATCCAGAGATGCTAAAAGTACTCACTTCCCCTACTCAAGTAGAAGTAGAGAGAATTATGTTAATAAATACTCTGGTAAAAGTATAAGTACTGATTTAACTTCTGAACTCAAGTAAAAAAGTAACAAAGTAAAGGCTTAGCAATTTACTTAAAGTATAGAAGTAAAAGTAGCCTAAAACATATATAAACATATAGCCTATTTATTGTGACAGAGACTGGGACTCCAGGTTATTAAGATTCTCACGCAAGTATCAAGATATGAATTCAGTTGTGATTTTGTGAGAATTCCGTGAATATTGCCATTCAATTAGATTCATTTTGGTATTGATGATGCAAAAATAATAACTAACTCCAGTGAAATTATTTAAAATTTATTGAGGACTAGATTAGGACTGGATTTAAAGCTGATTCTGGTTTCCAATTTGGTCCCAGGTGTGTCTGTTAAAACACAGATGGAGACAACCTCTCTCTGTTGATGCTTTATTACAATCAAGCATCAGGATAAACATGGGGGGGGGGGGGGGTAGCTCTGCTATGGCTGTGTGTGTGGTAATAAAATAAATAAATAACAAGGAATCATATATGCTAGTAAATAATAACAATGAACCCACTATTAATTACATTATCTTAATGAGCAAGGACGTTCAACAATCGCCATTATATCGAATCAACAGCCAGGTGTAACCTAGCCAACAGTAGAAGAACGTAAACAAGCTAACTTTTAAATGTACCAGAACTACAGACCAATACAACAACAGGCTTACATGAACTGACAACATCAGTTATAGGACTTACAGTTCTCAAAGACGCACACGTTCTCAGCTGATTATCCTCCGGACAGCTAGTCTCTTTTTTTTTTTTTTCACTTTTTTCTCCGTGTGGCGTGTGCGCCCGCTCGCGGCGTGAGGCGGGTGTCCGCGCTATTCTCCGACATGGACTCCAAATCACACCTGATAGACGACCTTTAGTACAAAACTAAAGTAACAAGCCAATTTTGTAAAATGTAGGGAGTAGAAAGTACCGATATTCGAGTAGAAGTAACATAAATAGTAAAGTAAAAATACCTGAAAATTCAACTGGAGTACAGTAATGAAGTATTTGTGTTTTGTTACTTCCTATCTCTGATGACCGTAAAGATTAATATGTACATGGTTTGCAGAACTGTACCTTCTAATAGAGGTAAGGCCACTTGGGTTATCTTTGGGCTGCTCTATGGTCTTCTGCAGAAGGAAAAATCCCAGAGTTGGCTCACTACAGATTATTTAAGCAACAAACTTCCCTGGGTGGACTTGAACCACCATCCTTTCGGTTAACAGCCAACTGCGCTGACCTATTGCGCCACAGAGACTGCATATGTCTGATGTTTAATGAGCGGGATCTCGATCTTTAAGCCACAAACATTTTCTTTATGGCTTTTTGAGGTTGAGCTGCACATGTATGCTTATCAGGCTATTTTCCTGTTACTCAGAAATTGGGGAAGCTGACTCATGCTGAAATGTAGAAGCTGGACGTGCATTGCCTTTTTCTTACATGTCAATTGAAATCTGACTTTGAATTCAAATATTTGGCATCCAAGAAAGTTCTGGAACTGATGATGTATCAGTCGTTTTGCTGGTGGTTTCTTGGTCACAGCAACCAGCTTGATCATTGACATACAGTTGCCGCCACCTATCACTAAACTGTCGGGTGGGGCCTTACGTATTTGCTTGTATTACATCAAGTGACCTGCATACCAATGACTGCAAAGATCAATATGTACATGGCATGCAGAACTGTACCTTCTGATATAAGGCCACTTGGATTATCTTTGAGCTCATAGATCCTAGAGTTGGCTAACTCCAGGTTATTTAAGCAACAATCTCCTCTGGGTGGACTTGAACCACCATCCTTTCAGTTAACAGCCGACTGCGCTGACCTATTGCGCCACAGAGACTGCGCCTGGCTGATGTATTATGAGCGCCAACTTGATCTTTAAGCCACAAGCATTTGCTTTATGGCCTTTTGAGGTCGTGCTGCACATGTATGCTTATCAGGCTATTTTCCTGTTACTCAGAAATTGGAGAAGCTGCCTCTATGGTCTTCTGTAGAAGGATAAATCCCAGAGTTGGATCACTCCAGGGAGCTCGATCTTTAAGCCACAAGCATTTGCTTTATGTGAGCTTTGCTAACTGTGAGAAACTGTCACAAACGCAGATGCGAGGTGATGCAGCGGCGTCTAGAAGCTGAGGAGACAGGCTTAATTGCGGGTGGTGGAACATGTCTATGTCTGTGGATCCTCATGGAGGCAGCTTGATTGATTGTTATGTTCCCTTATTTGTGCGATATAACAGTGATCTAATGTTTTATCAAACCGGGTTGGGAGAGTAACATTTCTGGTTACTTCTTGACGAATAAAGCAAGTAACGTCACTCAAAGAAAGTTACTGGCTGGGAACCAAAGCCATATCAACTGCAACACATCTGTGCATTGAGAATGAAAATAAATGCTCAGAGATGCATCAGCGGCTTCCAGTAACTATTGATATTATAGTGTTATCCATGAAGGCACATCTGCCGTTTGTCATAATGAGATGTGTGACCACAATTAAACAGCGCCTCTCGTTGTTGGCAGGATTCGAACCTGCGAGGGGAGACCCCAATGGATTTCAAGTCCATCGCCTTAACCACTCGGCCACAACAACCTGAAAAGCAGTGCAATACTGATTTGCACTAATATTACTGACTCACGAAAAAAACACGAGTAAAATTAAAAAACACTGCATAAACTTTGCTACCGTGTGTTTATTTAAATATGGGTACACTTTACATGTAGGTGTATACTTTACTGCAAATTAAACTGAGATGTCAGGGTTTCAATCTCCACCTGTGAAAAGTGCTGCTTCTTAGCCGGATTACGTCTGGCCATGTCGTAAATAGTAGGGGCGAGGACTCAAAACCGAGAATATATTGGGGCGTGATATTTAATTGTTGTGATTGTTGTGTGCCTTTAATATCACACATGTGGATATAATGAAAGAAACTGCCTAGCAAACTCTTTGACGGTTCCATGGTGTAATGGTTAGCACTCTGGACTCTGAATCCAGCGATCTGAGTTCAAATCTCGGTGGAACCTGGTTTTAAGCCACAGCACAGGTGAAAACATTCAACCTTTCAACTTTCCACATCTAGTTTAAAGTAAGCTTATGTTGGTGGGGGCATGTTGAGGAGTCACCTGGTTGTTAATGTAATCAGAAGGAGCTCCAAACTTGACAGTATTGACTGGAAGTGATAGGCTTTGAGTTACATGGGGGATACACACTTTGTATTCAGTCTCATAATCACCATAAAAATAAGCTATCATTGAAATTTGAACTTGTGTTGCTGCAGTCAGAGTATACAGTGTTCATCCTGAATGGGCCAGTATAGTGCATCAGAATTGCTTGTTGAATGGTCTATTAGCTTTGGAACCCCCCTTTCCCCACAGCTTTCAATTGTCAGATATGGGTGGGGGAGTGGGCACTGTGTCAAACCCTTTCTGTGTAAAAAACTAAAGAAGTCTCTTGGATGAGAGACAAAACTTCTGCGGAGGACCTTTTACCAAGTCCAATGTCCCTTGGCCTAGTTGTGCACTTTTGGGGTAATAGCATGGATCAGGAACCAAAACGGACACATCTGGACTCATTGTGGGAATTGTACGGCAATATATGACACTTTTAGACCATGAAGACAGTTATCAGTTTATTTCCCATCTGGCAGGTTTATTCGTGGACTCAGTTGGACATTTTGAAGATAATTGCACAATGTTGACCCAATTGTCAGTCTATTTCCCATCTGGCAGGGACATTTCTGGATTCAGGTGGACATTGTGGACAGAAACATTGGTGGATCTTGATTCCCACCATAGGATTTGGCCTGTATTGCACATTCCCTTCACATCACGCGCAATGCCATGCCATTGTCAAGCACATTGCCACAATGGTGACTTCTTCCATGTCTCCATGAACACCCATATATTTGGACTGACAGTTGAGAAACCTTCCCTTGTTAACTATGACATGGATGACTGAGAACCTACAATAGAGTGACATGTTTAATTCACTATCTTATAATTTTTTAAACAGGTCCTACTGAACATCTGTTGGATCAGTCAGGATGGCCGAGCGGTCCAAGGCGCTGCGTTCAGGTTGCAGTCCCCACTGGAGGCGTGGGTTAAAATCCCACTTCTGACAACCAGTGTTTTCATCTGGAACTAATGTCTGACACATGATATCGTGATTAAAGAATTTATCAGTTCTTTGTATGTAAGAGGACATGAATGTGCCCAGAAACGCAATTGCAAGTGCAGCGTTTTGTGAGAATCTTTATTGTCAACAGATGTAAAGTTACCATGTGTTTTTACACAGTAGACATAGTTACTGCTGTATTCACTGTCTGTGGCAAGTCCTTCAAAACCTGTTCTTGACTTGCCTTTTCCCACATCCTCTGAACGCTTAGCTAACTAAATGACTTAAGTTGGCAAGCAATTGTTGCTTTTTCATCTTCATTGTCACTGTTGTGTGCCTTCAATAGCATACATGTGGATATTATGAAAGAAACTTCCAGGCAAACCCTTGCAACACTTTTAAGGGTTCCATGG
>NW_022605156.1:0-40000 GCF_008692095.1 Etheostoma spectabile | reverse complement strand
TTACTATGTAAGGACTACAAACCCCACGTTCACCAGAAATCTACTGGTTACTATGTAAGGACTACAAACCCCACGTTCACCAGAAATCTACTGGTTACTATGTAAGGACTACAAACCCCACGTTCACCAGAAATCTCCTGGTTACTATGTAAGGACTACAAACCGAAGTTAAAAACAAACCTGAAGCTGAAGAAACCCTAAACGTTAACGGAACAGATCCGCAGACCGAATTGACTGACGGAGCAGGAGAGAGCGAGAGAGAGAGCGAGAGACAGCGCATTTCTCCATGTTCTGTGTGTGTGTGATTGATCCGAGCGGGTTTGTAGGCGGGGGGGGGGGCGCTGTGATTATCACAGAACGCTGCGCGGCCAGTTGAGGAGTTTTATTCAATCCGAGCACGGATATTGACTCATATTACTCGGATAATACTTGTACTCGGCAAAAGTGCTTTATCCGTACCGGATACTCGTTTCAGCCGGATACTCGGATCACCCCTAGTGTATATGCAGTAATATAAAAGAAAGTTGATGTCATAATGAATTGTGATGATGACATAATGAATAGTGATGATGACATAATGAATGGTGATGATGAATCAAAAAGAAAGTTGATGTGTATATGCAGTAATGTAAAAGAAAGTTGATGTGTATATGCACAAATCTAAACCCCACGCATCGACCCGGTATTGCAGCGTCACCGGGAACGGTGCACCCATCTTCTGTCTCTGGAAAAACAATTAACGATGCACGTGAAGCTGCCCGTTGCCCAAACTGTCAACGGACCTGAAGAGACATGGCTGGCAGATTTTACCGCCAGAAATTGTCCTAAAAACTGAATGATCTGTGAAACCTCGTTGGGTTCCTGGTATCAAAACGTTGTTATAATACTTGACAAGATAAAGCCATACAAAAGTGTAGCAAGATTTGCACTTTTGATTGGCAGAAAAACAGCAAGGACAAAATATTGGCCCTGTGACAATGGGGGAATAGGTGAGGCCTTGGATTTGGAAAGCGGCACACCAAGTGAGAATTACCGCGAGGGTTGGGACTGGGAAGACTGGCGTTTTCGGCTGCTCTCGAGAGTGGGCTGTACTTACTCTGGTTTCTCTTCATAACGCACAAGTCTTTCGCCTTTTACTAAAGACTTCCGTGGAGAGGAACGCCTATGAGTTGAAATTATTTTTGGTGGGCTTTGCTGTTTGGCTAAGCCTTTTGTACTTGTGAAAAAAATATGCTCTCCAAAAGGAAACTCAGATTCTTAAACGTAGCCAAAATGTGACAGCATGGGAATATTGCACGTTGGCAGGAGCTTGACCAATTGGGAAAACCACAATGCCGTCTTTAACTAAAACGTGTTGTGCTTCCCATGAAGCGCTTGGACGGGGGTGCTAAGCAGCAGCTGTTATGTCCATTTAAAATTACTGGACCGTGACAACTGAGAACCGTCCGGGGAGGTCGCATCTGACAGCATAGAGGTGGTGGTCATCGCTTCTCGGCCTTTTGGCTAAGATCAAGTGTAGTATCTGTTCTTATCAGTTTAATATCTGATATGTCCTCTATCAGGGGACAACATATTAAATGGATTTTTAGATTAGATTAGATTAGATTAGATTCAACTTTATTGTCATTACACATGTACAGGTACAAGGCAACGAAATACAGTTTGGGTCTAACCAGAAGTGCAATAGCAGTAAGTGCAGGATATACAATGGTTCCGTAAGTGCAAGACATGGATATGTAATGAATAAATATAGAAAAGAATACTATTATAAACAGAGTTTTACAGATGGGTTTGTCCTATGAATACAAAATATAGATAACAGGTATTGTGAGCAAGATTTACAGCTAGGAATTTGGTGGATATTACTATAATTGCAAATTTTTTACAGATATGTGCAAACAGCATAATATACTAATGAAATAAGGTAAAGTTTGGGCAGAAACTATCCGAATTAAAGTGCGGTGGAAAGTAATTGCATATTACAGTTAAAGTACGGTAGTGCGGATGTAAATGTAAACAATTGGTACTGTAAATAAATAAACAGTCAGCAGTGCAAGTGAAATGTAAGTAGTGCAAAAAGGTAAGTAGTGCAAAAGATGCAGATGTAAACAGTCGTTACTATAGTAACAGTCAGCAGTGCAGATGAACATTATAATATTGCAGATAACAAAATGGAGGCAGGTGTGAGGAGGGAGAGGAGAGTCTGTCAGTATATGAGGGGAGTGGGATCAATAAGGAACGGAGTTCAATAAAGAGACAGCTCTGGGAAAAAACTGTTCTTTAGTCTGCTGGTCCTGGTCCGGAGGACCCTGAAACGCCTGCCGGAGGGCAGGAGAGAAAACAGTCTGTGGGCTGGGTGAGAGGAGTCCTACAGGATGCTGCGAGCTCGATGCAGACAGCGTTTCCTCTGGATGTGCTCGATGGCGGGTAGTGGAGTCCCGGTGATGTGCTGGGCGGTTTTCACCACCCGCTGCAGTGCCTTGTGCTCTGCCACAGAACAGCTCCCATACCACACTGTTGTTGGTCAGGATGCTTTCTATTGCACAGCGATAGAAGTTCACCAGGATAGTCGAGGAAAGGTGATTCTTCCTCAGTGTCCTCAGGAAGAAGAGGCGCTGGTGAGCCTTCTTGACCAGGCAGGAGGTGTTGGTTGACCAGGACATGTCCGCCGAGATGTGGATCCCAAGAAACTTGAAACTGGAGACACGCTCAACAGCCATTCCATCGATGTGGATGGTGTCGTGCGTGCCTCTTGGCTCTTTTCTGAAGTCCACGATGAGCTCCTTGGTTTTGGTGGTGTTGAGGAGCTGGTTATTTTCAGTGCACCATGTGGCTAAGTGCTGGATCTCTTCCCAATAGGCAGTCTCATCGTTGTTGCTGATGAGACCAATCACCGTAGTGTCGTCCGCAAACTTGATGATGGAATTAGATTCGTACACAGGCTTGCAGTCGGAGGTGAAGAGGGAGTAGAGAAACGGGCTCAGCACACAGCCCTGTGGTACACCAGTGTCGAGTGTGATGGACGTGGAGCAGTTGGAGCCTGATCGAACATTCTGGGGTCTGTTGATGAGAAAGTCCAAAATCCAATTGCACGTGGAGGTGTTGATGCCCAGGTCTCCAAGTTTGGCTATTAACTTGGCCGGGATGACAGTGTTGAATGCTGAGCTGAAGTCAACAAACAGTATTTGTGCATAAGTGTTCTTAATGTCCAGATGTGTGAGCACAGAGTGCAGTGCCATGGAAACCGCATCCTCTGTGCTCCTATTGCTACGGTAGGCGAACTGGTGTGAGTCCAATGTTGATGGTAGCGAGTCTTTTAGGTGTGCCAGGACCAGCCGCTCAAAGCACTTCATTACGATGGGTGTGAGTGCTACAGGGCGGTAGTCGTTAAGGCACTTCGGGCTGGAGTGTTTTGGCACTGGCACAATGGAAGTGCATTTAAAGCATGTTGGTACAGCTGCTTGGGCAAGAGACAGGTTGAAGATGTCTGTAAAAACTCCAGCGAGCTGCTCCGCACATGCCCTGAGTACGCGTCCAGGGATGTTATCCGGTCCAGCAGCCTTGTGCGTGCTGATCCTGCTCAGTGCCTTGCAGACATCTGTGGAGGAGAGTGTGATGTGGGGGTGGTCAGCTGAGGGTTTGAGCTTGGTGGCAGTTTCTCTGTTGTCTCTTTCAAAGCGAGCATAAAAGTCATTAAGCTCGTTCAGGAAGTTGACATCAGTGGCTGCGGGGGTGGAGTGAGTGGGTTTGTAGTCACTGATGGCCTGAATGCCCTGCCACATGCGTCGAGGGTCAGCGTTGGAGAAGTGTCCCTCTATCTTCAGCTTGTAGCAGTGCTTGGCCTCTTTAATGCCCCTTTTCAGATTTGCCCTGGATCTGCTATAGGCCTGTGCGTCTCCTGATCTGAAGGCAGTATTGCATGTCTTCAATAGGAGTCGCACTTTCCTGTTCATCCATAGCTTCTGATTTGGGTATGTGGTGATCTGCTTCTGGGTTGTAACAGTGTCTATGGTGGTGTTAATATAATCCAGTACAGAGGAGGTGTAGCAGTCAATGTCCGTTTGAGAGCCACTGGTGGCTTGAGTAGCAAACATACTCCAGTCTGTGTGTAGAAACCTTTCCTGAAGTGATGAATCTGCTCCTGCAGGCCACACCTTGATGGTCTTCACTGATGGCTTCACGCGGTTGATGAGAGGTGCATATTTGGGGGTGAGGAACAAAGAAAGGTGATCTGACTGTCCCAGGTGGGGGAGGGGTGTCGCGACGTAGGCTCCAGCCATGTTTGTGTAAACATGGTCTAAAGTTTTGTTTCCTCTGGTGTGACAAGAAACATGCTGGTGAAATTTTGGTAGCACTGACTTCAAAATCACCAGCAACAATAAACGCAGCTTCCGGGTGAACGGTCTGTTGTTTACTGATGGCTGCGTGAAGTTCTTTCATTGCAAACTTGGCGTCAGCGTCCGGGGGAATATAGGCTGCAGTGATAATCGTACAAGTGAACTCCCGTGGTAGATAGAACGGTCTACATTTAACCATGAGAAACTCAAGGTTAGCTGAACAATGTCTCCCAACAATAGCAGAGTTTGTGCACCAAGCTTTGTTAATGTAAATGCACAGACCACCACCTCTGGTCTTGCCGGAGCCATCTAGTGTTCTATCCGCCCGGAATGTGTGGCGTCCCGCTAGCTCGATAGCATTGTCCGGTATTGCGCTGTTTAACCATGTTTCCGCGAAGATTATGACATTACAGTTCAAAAGTCTCATACTGTGTGTAATGCTGAGTCGGATCTCCTCCATTTTGTTCATCAGCGACCGTACATTGGCAAGGAAAATGCTGGGTAAAGAGAGCCGGTGTGGTGTTAGCTTTAGCTTAGCTCTTAGTCCTCCGCGCTTCCCCCGCCTTTGTTTAGGATCTCGACGCCGCCTGCGTGCACTTCCGCCCGGCCGGGCAGAGTGCGTAGCCTCGGGTCTTCTGGCGATCTCAGGAAGGAGTCGAAGATTGTCCGTAAAACTGTCAGAAATTTGCGAACCAATGTCCAAAAGCTCACGTCGGTTGTACGATGTAAAGGTACAACTGTTCTGTACGAACAGACCCGAAATGAGGAAGAAAAATACCGCAAAATTGCAGAATCTGGAGAGACCGCGAGCCTCGCGATGTACTCGCGCCGCCATCTTGGTCATTCTTGTTATGTCCCGGCAAGAAATATTATTCTTTTGGGTCGTCTGTCCATCTCTACATCAGAATCAGAAATACTTTATTGATCCCCAAAAGGAAACTTTGGAAAAACAAGATCCTTCGAGCCAGATTTGAACCAGCGACCTAAGGATTTCAGCTTTATGCATCTACAGTCCTCCGCTCTACCAACTGAGCTATCAAAGGGAGTTAGCACATATTCATGCACTTCCCATTCTTGTGAAAGTGGAAACACAGGACCCCCTGGAGGGAATTTCTAACTCATCAGGGGCTGTAGCTCAGTGATAGAGCACACTTTGAGTCTCAATGCCCAGATGTATTACAAGATTTGAAGTGAACAGCCGATTGCCCAGTGATGGTGGTATAGTGGTGAGCATAGCTGCCTTCCAAGCAGTTGACCTGGGTTCGATTCCCAGCCATCGCAGTAGCTTTCTTTGAGTTGTGTTAATTGCTTTTTTTTTTACAAGAAGTCAACAGAAAGGTTACTTGCCCAACCTGGTTTGATAAAATCTCTTTGAGCTGCATGATTATGGCCAAAATGATAACGACAATTACTTTGATCAATATGGAGATCACGATTAATTAATTCCATCTTCGTTCAGCTTGTCTGCAGTGTCGCCTAAGGCCCCTTGTGGTGTCATTTAGCCAGGGGGGGATTTCAGTGCATGTGGAATGGAACACAGAGAGAATGTTATCTGGGGAAGAGGGAGAGACCAGACCACCAGTCACCTGGTCGTTAATGTAACTTGAAGGAGCTCCACATTTGACAGTATTGACTGGAAGTGATAGACTTTGAGTTACATGGGGGATACACACTTTGCCTTCAGTCTCGCAATCACCATAGAAATTAGTTATCACTGAAATTTGAACTTGTGTTGCTGCAGTCAGAGTACACAGGGCTCATCCTGAACGGGTCAGTAAAGTGCATCAGGATTGCTTGTTGAATGGTCTATTAGCTTTGGAACCCCCCTTTCCCCACAGCTTTCAATTGTCAGATATGGGTGGGGGAGTGGGCACTGTGTCCAACCCTTTCTGTGTAAAAAAAACACTAAAGAAGTCTCTTGGATGAGAGACAAAACTACTGCAGAGGACCTTTTACCAAGTCCTGTTGCCCTTCAAGGTTCAAGGAGTCTTTATTATCCCCGGGGTGCAATTTGTTGTGCAGCAGCATGTAACATAAATAACACACAGGTTATACAAGACAACAGCCATACATCTAAAAACAAAATAAATATGTACTACACGGAAGTCCACACCTCACATTGACTTATTAAGGAAGCCTATAGCAGCAGGGACAAAAGAGTTTTTGTGTCTGTTTGTCCTGCATTTAGGCTTTAGACCGAATCTGCGGCCAGACAGCAACAAGATGAAGCAGCTGTTCAGGGGGTGACTAGGGTCGGCCAGGACTGATTGGGCCTCCTTGAGGGACCTTGTCTCATATACAGAGCTTAAGTCAGTCAGAGGGTTGTGAGAAATCTTGCCAATACACTTAACTATATATTGCAGCCTGTTCTTGTTTTTAAGCGTTGGGGCAACGTTGTTAAAAACTGACAGCTCCTCACTAAAATCATAAATATTAAAACAATTATAAAAAGTGTTCATCTCATTTGAGAGGGCAAGGTGTGACATGCCATTGGTGGAGAACAGACACTTCTTAGGCTGCATCCCCATCATTGCTTTCACACCCTCCCATGCAAGACGTGAGTGGCCTGTGCTCAGCATGTTCTCAACTTTGTCCTTATAATTAAGTTTTGCAAGCTTAAGTTCCTTTTAGCTTGTTTTTGAAGTACTCTGTATTGAGTCATGTTACCTTGGATGAAGCTAATATTTCGTTCATTAATTATGCTTTTGACAGATTTGGAGACCTATGGTTTATTATTTGGACATATGGAGATGGATTTACGAGGGATGACTAAGTCCTCACAGAAGGGGATATATGCAGAAACAGTCTCTTTGAGCTCATCAAGGTCCTTATATTTGTTTTTGAATAGATCCCAGTCAGTGCAGCAGTAGCATTCCTGTAGACACTGGATTGATTCCTCTGACCAAACCGGAACGAACTTTTGTTTCAGCTTGTTTCTCTTCAGGGCCGGTTTGTTAGACGGAACCAAATGAACAGAGTTGTGGTCAGACATACCGAGTGGAGCTCTGCTGTAGGAGTTATAAGCATCTTTGACGGATCCATAACAGATTGCCACCCTGGTGACTTTCTTCCATGTCTCCATGAACGCCCATATATTTGGGCTGACAGTTGAGAAACCTTCCCTTGTTAACTATGACATGGATGACTGAGAAACTACTATATCATGACATGTTTAATTCACTATATTATAATTTTTGAGACAGGTCCTACTGATTAGTTGTTGGATGAGGCAGGATGGCCAAATCCCACTTCTGACAACTAGCATTTTCATCTGGAACTAATGTTTGAGACATGATATTGGGAATAAAGAACTTGGCAATTATTTGTAACTGTTGCTTTTTCCTCTTTGCTGTGTGCATTCAATATCACACATGTGGATAATTATGAAAGAAACTGCCAAGCAAACCCTTGCAACACTTTCAAAGGTTCCATGGTGTAACGGTTAGCAGTCTGGACTCTGAATCCAGTGATCTGTGTTCAAATCTCGGTGGAACCTGTTTTTAAGTTGTATGTATGCATGCATTGGCATAAATTAAGTGTAATGTCTTGTTTGTGTTGTGGTATCTATAGAGATTTGTGGTGTAGTATGGAACCATTGTCCTGTCTTGTATGTATTATGAAACTTATTGCCGCCTGTCTTGGCAGACTCCCTGGAAGAAGAGTTACTGTAGCCCAATGGGATTGTTCCTGGTTAAATAAATATTTAAATAAAAATAAAATGAATCTGTAATATGTCCAAACATTCCTCTCTTTATTACCGACATACTGGAGTTGGCCATGTTTAATTGGATGCTCTGCAGTTATTGTTGTTTGGTAGATTAACATTATATTTTCCTACTTTGGGAACTTTGTATGTGGTAGAAGACTACTACAAACTCCTTCAGAAGATTGCACTTCTGGAAACCAAGGTTCACCTACTAGAAGTGAACGTGGAAGTTAACGGATCTTGTGGAAATGACACCACTTTACCATGGACCCATAACAATGGACAGAAGCATGCTAACACACGGCTAATTAGCACCAACAAGACTACAAAGAAACAGGAGGGTGGAACTGGTAATAAATCAACAAGTGGCGGTCCTCCCTGGAACTCGTCTGGTGCGAAGCCTAAGAGTAAATCATTTTCCTGGGAAATGGGAGGACGACTAACGGGCAGGGCACAGCGCCCTGAGTTTTGTGATATGACCGGCTGGCCTGCACTATCATCTGGGCAGAGCGCCTCTTCAACCCCTGTACCTAGTAGGACACAGCCGTGGACAGCTGCAAAAGGGAAAATAAGCGACAAAATGCCCCCCCAACAACCTGGTGTGCAACTGGATAACAGATTTGCTCCTCTGCTGCAGGACGCTGGGCAGTCATCTGATGACCGGGACTGCGTCTCATCACCACACAGCAGGGTAAGGACTGAGAGCAATTCAAAAAGTAAAAAGCTAACAACTGGGCCTCAAACCCTGATTGTGGGTGACTCTGCTGTAAAAGATTTAAAAAACAGTAAAAACACCAAAATACTATGTTTTCCCAAAGACATGGTGTCTGACTTGACCCAAAAAATCCCAGATATCGTGGCAGCACACCCAACTGTGAAGAACATTATTCTGCATATAGGGTCAAATGATGTTGTAAAGCAACAGTCTGAATTGCTGAAACTGGACTTTAGGGAACTGCTTGACACAGTCACCCCCTAAACGCAAATGTGTTTATCAGTGGTCCTATACCGTCAGTCAGAAGAGGAGATGAGAGATTCAGCCGACTGTTGGACTAAACAAATGGCTTTCAACTGAATGTACCGTCCACTCTCTGAAGTTCATTGACAATTTAAACATTTTCTGGGAGCGCAGACATCTTTTTAAAGCAGATAGACTTTCCCTTAACAAGCCAGGAGTAAAGCTGTTCACCTCTAATCTGCTTTACTTTCTGCGCTACACATCTGCTCCTCTGCCAAGGTCACAAAACAAAAGGAAGACACAACAAAGTGCGGCAGTGATCCAGCACAGCCCCCGCCTGTGCAAAGATTTGACCATGGGAGACCAGAGAGCAGAGACACGAAACCTCCACTCCCCTCTTCACCCGTCCAGCACCCCTCAAACCTTCCCAACCCCGAACCTTCTGAGGATTCATCGCTGTCTCTACTGATGTCTCCACACACCCTTTCCCTTATTTCCCCCATCAATTACACCCCTTCCTACCCCCATGGCTCAACCCCGGGCAAAAGTAAAACGCCAAGCACCACTACCAGGATGTCAGAAACTCCTTCCCCCAGACTGATAAGGACGCTTGTGTGCAAAATCTGGCAAGCACTATCTGATATGTGCCGGGCCTTGGCTGCAGGACTAGTGATACTAATGACTCTTTTCAAGACAAGCCCGGGCCCTGGATTCAATTCTTCCTCAATTTCTGTTGTGATAGGTAATAGGAAAGAATGGTGAATAAGCACTTAACTGCAAACTTAGCAAATTTAGCATCCATTCCTCGTCAGCTACAGCCTGTCCCAAAAAATGAAAACACACTAACACTAGCCTTACTAAACGTCAGGTCTTTGGCAGGAAAATCATTTTTAATTAATGATTTTATTACTAAGCACAATCTAGATTTTATGTTTTTAACTGAAACCTGGTTAGACTATAAAAACAGTGCTGCTGTTCTCATCGAGTCAGCTCCCCCTAACTTCAGTTTTATGAGTGAGAATAGAGTGAATAAGAAAGGAGGTGGAGTCGCCATTTTGTTTAATGACTCATTCCACTGTACGAAAATATGTTATGGAAATTTTGTTTCTTTTGAATATGTTGCTCTTCAATTAAGATCTTCCCCTCAAGCGATGTTTCTAAATATCTACAGGCCACCTAAATATTCTGCAACCTTCATTGATGACTTCACTGAATTGCTGTCTATTATCTGCATTAACTTTGATTGTGTAATCATTGCGGGTGATTTTAACATTCATGTTGACAGCCCCCAGGACAGGGGGACCAAAGAGCTGTGTTGTGTTTTTGAGAACTATGGACTGACTCAGCATGTGACGGAGCCCACCCACAATAAGGGGCACACTCTGGACTTGATTGTCTCCAAAGGTCTGAACATTTCCAAGGTTGTGGTGACTGACGTTGCTCTCTCAGATCATTCCTGTGTTTTCTTTAACGGCACTATCTCTGTGCCCAAAAGTGTCCAAACAAAGATAATCAGAAAACGGTATATCACTGAAAACACCAGTGACACATTTATACAGCTTTTCTCCTCCACACCAGCCCTCTCTGGGCTCTCAGTCACTGAGCTTGTAGATAATTTCAACTGTAAAATTACAAATGTTATTGATGCCATTGCTCCCACTAAGGTCAAAGTTGTCTCTGGTAAGAAAAGATCTCCATGGAGAAATGTCCTACTGGTGAGAACAGAAAAAAGAGAGTGTAGGAAAGCTGAACGAAGGTGGCGAAAAACAAATCTCCTGGTCCATTATAACTCCTATAAAGAGAGACTTCGCATTTATAATTGGAACTGAGGAATGCAAGAAGGTCCTTCTTCTCTGATATATCTCTAGAAACAATAATAATTCACGTGCTTTGTTTGCTACTGTTGATAGGTTAACAAACCCTCCAGTACCAGTAGCATCTGAACTTTTATCTACCAAGGCCTGCAATGACTTTGCCTCCTTCTTCAAAGACAAAATTCAAAAGATTAGACAAACAGTCAGTGCCTCCATATCAAGTTCAGGATATGTGTTGTCACAGTGTTCAAGCAAAAATAGTTCCAATATGACAGAATTTCACACGATCAACCATACAAACCTGGAGGACATTATTCAACATCTGAAAACCTCGACCTGTTGCCTTGATGTTCTACCAACGGGACTTTCAAAAATGTTTCCAATTGTTTGACTTCTGATCTTCTACAGATTGTGAACACATCTCTTCTTTCAGGAATCTTTCCACAGGCCCTGAAAACTGCAGTAATCAAGCCACTCTTAAAAAAGAACAACCTAGACAAGTCACTAATGAGCAACTATAGGCCAATATCAAACCTTCCGTTTTTAAGTAAAATCATTGAAAAAGTAGTCTTTCAACAACTCAACCATTTCTTGTCACTAAGCAACAGTTTTGATACCTTTCAGTCGGGTTTCCGACCACACCACAGCACTGAAACGGCTCTTGTCAAAGTCTTTAATGACATCCACCTTAACACAGATAATGGCAAAATTTCAGTCTTAGTGTTACTTGATCTCAGTGCTGCATTTGACACGGTCGACCACGACATACTACTAGACCGATTGGAAAACTACGTTGGCCTTTCTGGCTTAGTACTAAACTGGTTTGAATCCTACCTAAAGAATAGGGATTACTTTGTGTCTATAGGTAATTATGCATCTGAGCGTACAAATATGACGTGCGGAGTTCCGCAAGGCTCCATTCTGGGGCCTCTTCTGTTTAACATCTACATGCTTCCACTGGCTCAGATTATGGAGAAAAACAAAATAAGTTCCATAGTTATGCGGACGACACACAAATTTACATAACCTTATCGCCAGGGGACTATAGTCCAATACAAAAACTGACTAAGTGCATCGAACAAATTAACGGCTGGATGTGCCAGAACTTTCTGAAATTAAATGAAGGAAAAACTGAGGTGGTTGTTTTTGGAGCAAGAGAGGAACGATTAAAAGTCTGCGCTCAGCTTCAACAACAATGTTAAAAACAACAGACAAAGCCAGAAATCTTGGTGTAGTCATGGACTCAGACCTGAACTTTAACAGCCACATTAAGACAATTACAAAGTCAGCCTACTATCACCTTAAGAATATATCAAGGGTTAAAGGACTTATGTGTCAACAGGATTTGGAAAAACTTGTCCATGCCTTTATCTTCAGTAGACTTGACTACTGTAACGGGGTCTTTACAGGTCTCCCTAAAAAATCAATCAGACAGCTGCAGCTGATTCAGAACGCTGCTGCTCGAGTCCTCACTAAGACCAAGAGACTGGATCACATCACTCCAGTTCTGAAGTCTTTACACTGGCTTCCTGTGTCTCAAAGAATTGATTTCAAAGTACTCTTGCTAGTTTATAAATCACTTAACGGTTTAGGTCCAAAATATATTTCTGATCTGCTACTACACTATGAACCACCCAGACCTCTCAGGTCATCTGGGACAGGTCTGCTTTCTGTCCCCAGAGTCAGAACTAAACAGGGTGAAGCAGCGTTCAGTTTCTATGCTCCTCATATCTGGAATAAACTCCCAGAAACCTGTAGATCCGCTGCTACTCTCAGTTCTTTTAAATCAAGGCTGAAGACCTTTCTATTTGATGCTGCCTTTCTTTAAATGACTAATCATTTCTTTAAATTTCTTATGCTGCACTGTAAATTTTATTCTTGTGTTTTATGTTTCTCTTTGTTTTTAACTGTCTATTCATGTGTTTTACCGGTTTTTAATGCTTATGATTTTTAACTGTTTTTACTTCTGTTTTATCTGTTTAACTGATTTTGTGTAAAGCACTTTGAATTGCCTTGTTGCTGAAATGTGCTATACAAATAAAGCTGCCTTGCCTTGCCTTGCCTTGGTTTTAAATCTGTTGGAGTTTCTTCAGACTAAAGCAAAGACACTGATGATGTCATCCAAAAGAAACATAAAGGACAGCAACCTGTTTCCAGAGGACACTAAAGAATGACGGAGCAGCAGGAAACAGAGCAGCTCAAATAGCAAACAGCTGATTTATTCATCTGACTTGTAGAATAACGCCAATGATTGACTTGTTTTAAGTGTCTGGGAATGTGGAACAGCTCCATGCTGACTACCTGAAATAAAACAAGGCCACATGCTGATTATTGGGGACTTGATTTGATGGATTTATTCTTCCTGTTGTGTCTCTGTTTAAACTCCTAATTTAAAGGTAAAGTCAGCATCCACTAAAGGTTGTGTTGTTGCTGCTGACAGACTCAGATCATTATTCTAAGTGTGTGACAACATTATGGGATGGATCCCTACAGAGATAGACCTTTTAGTTAAAGAGGAACATCCTTTTAGTTTAGATCCTTTAGTTTCCAACCAGACCAGAGTGGTGATTGTAGGAACAGTGGAAAGATGAACCAAGACGGCTTTTCATATATATTTTCTTTTTCTACTGACGATAGTTGTGTTTGTTATTAACAGAAATCCACCTGTCAACATTTCTATTCGTCATAAAGTTCTGCCGGTAAGTTTTTTACCGCTAGTTCAAAATGGAGCCGAACACGGAGGAGGATTCCTCCCTAACGGCCGCTCTGCTCTGCTCCGTGCCCCCGCTGTCCGGTAATAGTTAAAGCAGATAAAAACCTAAAGAACACTCAAAAGCTTCAAGATAAAACTCACTTAAGAAGCGTCTTCATTCACGTTCAAGAGAAGGCCTATTTCCAGCCAGACTATGACTTGATTCATGAAATCCCTGTTATTAATATGTAGTCAGTCCCATATGGTCTAGCGGTTAGGATTCCTAGTTCTCACCCAGGTATCCCGGGTTCAACTTCCGGGATGGGAATTGGTATTTAGCTGTTGAAGGTCTGAGAAAGATCTGTACAATCTCCAACAATGGTCCTGTATTAAATCAGAGCTGTAGTTACGTACGTACAAAAGTTCAAGAATTCCTCTTTTAAGATGTTGTTAATGGCAATATCGTTAAAGAATTCATAAAATAAAACCTTTGAAGGTTCAGTGACTGAGTTCCAGCTGTCAGCTACTGGTTTCTGGCATAAATTCGCCCTCTGGTGGTGATCAGTAGGAACTACAAGCAGAACTTCCACCACATTTATTTAGCCTAAAACCGATCAATTAAAAGATATTGAATATAATAGAGTAGTAAAAGTTTCATATTCCTCTTTTAAGATGTTTCTAATGGCAAAATCGATAAATAATTCCTAAAAAAACCTTTGAAGGTTCAGTTACAGACTTCCAATTCTCAGCTACTGGTTTCTGGTATAAATGCGCCCTCTGGTGGTAATAAACAGGAACTACAAGCAGAGCTGCACACAAGTTTTGTCAGGTTTGTCCTCAAATTTTTATTTTTTTGTTTTACCTAAAATTGATCAACTTAAAGATTTTTAATCTAATAAATTAATACAATTTTAATATTCCCCCTCTAAGATGTTTCTACTGGCAAAATTGTTAAATAATTCATAAAAAAAAACCTTTGAGGGTTCAGTGACTGAGTTCCAGCTGTCAGCTGCTGGTGGAAATGTGCCCTCTGGTGGTGATAAACAGAAACTACAAGCAGAACTGCAGACACATTTTCCATTTTATTCCACTAATTTTAATATTTTTAAATAGTAGTAAAAGTTTAAGAATTACTCTTTTAAGATGTTGTTAATGGCAAAATCGTTAAATAATTCATAAAATAAAAACCTTTGAAGGTTCAGTGACTGAGTTACAGCTGTCAGCTACTGGTGTCTGGTGTAAATGCACCCTCTGGTGGTGATCAACAGAAACTACAAGCAGAACTGCCACCACATTTATTTAGCCTAAAACTGATATGACATGCAGAGGCTCAGATTATGGAGCATACAAATATGACATGCAGAGGCTCAGATTATGGAAAACAACAAAATAAATTACCATAGTTATGCAATTGAAAGTCAGCGCTCAGTTTCAAACAACAATGTTAAAATCAACCAGAAATCTTGGTGTAGTCATGGACTCTGACCTGAATTTTAACAGCCACAATAAGACAATTAAAAAGTCAGCCTATTATCCACTTTAAGAATATATCAAAGGTTAAAGGACTTTTCCTTGAGTAAAGAAGTTCAATCAGTACTTCCACTTTACCAGAGTATTTTTAACACAGTATCTGTACTTCTCCTTAAGTACGGGAAGTGAGTACTTTTGCCCTCTGCCAAGCACCATGTCTGAACAAACCCACGTTACCAGAATCTACTGGTTACTAAGTAAGTACTACAAACCGAGGTAAAAAAACAACCTGAAGATGAAGGAACCCTAAACGTTAGCGGAAACATGAACCTGAGTGGCTGAGGGAGAGGGAGAGAGAGTATTACTCGATATCAGTGCTGCACTTGACAGGGTCCACCATGACATAGTACTAGACTGATTGAAAAACAAGGTTGGCCTTTCTGGCTCAGTACTAAACTGGTTTGAATCCTAATTAAAGAATAGGGACTACTTTATGTTTATAGGTAATTACTCATCTGAGCATACTAATATGACATGCAGAGGCTCAGATTATGGAAAACAACTAAATTAGTTACCATAGTTATGTGATTCAAAGTCAGTGCTCAGCATCAAACGACAATGTTCAAATCAAACAAAAATCTTGGCGTAGTCATGGACTCTGACCTGAATTTTAACAGCCACATTAAGACAATTACAAAGTCAGTCTATTATCCCCTTAAGAATATATCAAGGGTTAAAGGACTCATGTGTCAAAAGGATTTGGAAAAACTTGTCCACGCTTTCATCTAGACTTGACTGTGACTGTGTCTTTACAGGTCTCCCTAAGAAATCAATCAGACAGCTGCTGTTTGAGACTTCACTAAGTGGATCATATCACTCCAGTTCTGAAGTCTTTACACTGGCTTCCTGTGCCTCAAAGAATTGATTTCAAAATACTTTTTTTAGTTTATAAATCACAAAACGGTTTAGGTCCAAAATACCTTTCTGATCTGCTAGTACACTAAGACCCCCTATGACCTCCTAGATCACAATCAATGGTGTTGTTCTACAGCTGACCCTTTGTCCTGAAAAGATGTGAGGAAAATTTGCCTACTTTATTTACAGTCGAGAGTCATTATAAATTTGTTTTAAATCATGCAAAACACCTGCTGCTTCCATCTGTCACTCTGACACATGGAAACCCAAACATGCAAAAGCATTGTTATATTTGGACCTAAACCCAGTAAACAGCAGTCTGTTTGTTTGGAGATGCAAGAGAAGGACGATCACAAACAAACACTGCTGACAAGGTGGGTGTTCATTAATAACTTAATAATTTTCAGTTCTTTTTTTTATTTTGGGATGGCATTGTCAATGGGTTAGTCTACCAATTTGGCCCCAACTGAAATACATCAACTATTAGATCAACTGTCATTAAATGGTTTACTAACACACATGGTCCAACTATTGGATGTACTGTCGCCAAATTCTTTTTTCCCTCAGGATAATATGTAGGCAAGGCAAGGCAAGGCAGCTTTATTTGTATAGCACATTTCAGCAACAGGGCAATTCAAAGTGCTTTACACAAAATCATTAAAACAGATAAAACACAAGTAAAAACAGTTAAAAATCATAAACATTAAAAATCAATAAGACACATGAATAGACAGTTAAAAACAAAATAGAAACATTAGGACACATAAAACACAAGAATAAAAGTTACAGTGCAGCATAAGAAAGAAATGAGCATTAATTTAAAGAAAGGCAGCATCAAAAAGAAAGGTCTTCAGCCTTGATTTAAAAGAACTGAGAGTAGCAGCGGATCTACGGGTTTCTGGGAGTTTATTCCAGATATGAGGAGCATAGAAACTGAAAGCTGCTTCACCCTGTTCTAGTTGTAATAATTTTGGTTATGCTAATTTATTACAGGGGTCAAGCAATCATGGGAAAATGTGATCAGTTGTTTGTGATGTTGCCCAACAGTTTCTGAGCTCCAATGTAGCTGCCAAAAAAGGCATTTAGTCATTGGTTTTGTTTGATGGGAAATCAATTTCAACCTTTGAAATTTTCAAAGGTTGTCTTACAGCAGTTCCCTTTCGTCTTCTCATTCTCAGGCCTCCATCTGTATACAGTGGGGTTTGAAAGTTTGGGCACCCCAGGTAAAAGTTTTTATTAATGTGTATGAAGAAGGCATCAAATGAAAGATTAGACATTCATATTATATGTCACAAAAAGTTAGATTTTATTTCCATCATTTAAACTTTCAAAATAACAAAACAAAAAAATGGGGTCTGCAAAGGTTTGGGCACCTTGCAGAGTTAATAACCCCCCTTTGGCAAGTATCACAGCTTGTAATCGCTTCTTGTAGCCAGCCAAGAGTCTTTCAATTCTTGTTTGAGGTATCTTTGACCATTCTTCTTCCAAAAGTCTTCCAGTTCTTTGAGATTTCTGCTCTTTTAAGGTCTATCCATAGATTTTAAATTATGTTGAGGTCAGGAGATTGTGAAGTGTTTCCAAATCTTGCTGACACATAAGTCCTTTAACCCTTGATATGTTCTTAAGGTGATAATAGGCTGACTTTGTAATTGTCTTAATGTGGCTGTTAAAATTCAGGTCAGCGTCCATGACTACACCAAGATTTCTGGCTTTGTCTGAACTGGAAGACTTTCTTCCAAAAGTCTTCCAGTTCTTTGAGATTTCTGCTCTTTTAAGGTCTATCCATAGATTTTAAATTATGTTGAGGTCAGGAGATTGTGAAGGCCATGGCAAAACCTTCAGTTTACGCCTCTTGATGTAATCCACCGTGGATTTTGAGGTGTGTTTAGGATCATTATCCATTTGTAGAAGCCATTCTCTTTTAACTTCAGCTTTTTCACGGCAAAGAACGTTACATGGGTTCCATAAAACACACATGCATCCAAATTATTTTGGGGCATGTTGTTGTAGAAATATTCTGATTTAAAAGACTTTGAGTAACACTTTATTTGCAGGGGTGGGGCAGAAGACTGGCAGACACCATCATTATTATGACAAGACCCCTGTCATGACATGAAGGATTCATTGAAGTGTTCATGATGTTGTTATTAAGTGTCATTCGTTAAAATTTGACACTTTTAATGCAAAGTTAACATTCGGACCCTGCTAGGGCTTAGTGGGCCTTATGCAAAAACATTTTTCCATTCTTATCCTGAATCTCACTTTCTTCTGTGAGTTTTCCTCCTACAAGTCTGATTCACTTACCCTTCTTCACAAACCTTTTGTCATTTCATCCTAATAAAATACCATCTATGCACATTTGTGAGATGTCATCATCATCATTAGAATAATCATAGTCTGCATATTACTATATATTGCTATTCGTTCTGCTGCGTATGTGGGCAAGTTTCATTCACAAACATGTTATCCGACCCAGGACCCAGCAACTAAAGCAGTTTTTTTTAGCTCAGCTTAAAAACTACTTGAACAATACAATTGTTATTCTGCAATGCTAAACAAAAACAACAACCACTGCCAACAGTGCATGTAATCATTAGCATAATCAACGTTTTTTGAGGGTACGTGTTCTGCTGTTTGTGGATGAGATTCATGCATGTCACTCGAGGAAAAAAAATAATTTCTTACAGCAGAACGTAAGTCCCCCTGTCTGATATCAGCAGACAACAACAGAACAAATGAAGCAGTATCTGTCAGAAGTCACATTACAGGACCCGAAACATTTACAAAATATTTTTTTACTCTGACAGAAATTAAAAAATTTTTTTTCCTACATAGCCAACAGTTCAAAGAATAAGTACATCCAATCCTTTTAATCCAAAACGAGCTGGTCCCCTCACAATCTTTTAAATTCTGGCCGAGTTTCCTCGTAAACAAAGTTGAACAGTCCATAATTTTTGGATTTTGATCGTTCCTGCCGTCTGCCCTGAAGCTGCCACATTGTATCTTTTTACACAGCCGAATAGCCTGAAGCCTAAGAAATTGAGTGACAGCTTTTTTTCAGCCAATGCGTTTACTGGAACCTGAGTTATCTCTTATGGCAGTGATCATCAACTGGCGGCCCGCGGGCCGAATGCGGCCCGCCAAGCCGTTCGATCCGGCCCGCGACTGGATTCCAAAATTCTGAGGATCAAAGAGAAAATATGTAGGCCTTTTCTACACTATTAACCCTCTGAGCCCGAGACACTCGCCCACGAGTAAAAAAGCACCTCTGATTCATAGTTTAATAACTTTTGAACCATACAAGCGATTTACTCACTTTCGGTTTTGTTTGATTCCTGACGCTTTCGGCTTTACGGAGGTCTTTTCCCTGTCTTTCTAGCCTCTACAGGGGTTTTTCTATCCAGCCTGGAACTTCAGCCTCTTTGGGCTTTAAATCCATACTGTTATATCCGAGATTGATCCAGTTTTTATCCATAATTCATCGCGTTTTGGCTCGTTTTCTTCCGCTAGATCGCTCCTCCGTGTCTGCCCTGTCTGTCCCGTCTATTGTTTCAGGAAGTGCATGCCCATATATGGGAGATAAAGGCAAACTCTTGTATGGAAGGCCAGAGGGGACAAAAATGCCTATAGACTCTATTGAAGGCAAAATAATGCAATATTTAGACACATATTTGCTTGTATAACATTGCTGTGGGTGTAATATCAATAAATATGACATTATTATGTTATTATTGGCATAAGTAAATGTCATGAGAGCAAAACGTCTTGACTTTTTTGGGAAAAATGCATGTATTTTGTCAACTGTATAAGTTATAATGATTATTTCTTCACAGTGTGATTCCCACGATATATGAGAAGTGTTTTAGAATGGAAAATGGCTTATTTATTACTTATCTGTCTGTGATATCAATACATATCTGGAAGATTCATTTATTTATTTATTTATTTATTTATTTATTTATTTATCTTTAAGGCCCTACAACCATTTTTAACATGCAAGTGACCTCACTGCAACCCAAATATTCCAATAACCCAGTTTGTCCTGAAAAAAATGATGTTCATATCTTGACTGTAGACAACAGGGTTGATGTTTTACAAGCTTTTTAAGAAAATAAAACCAGACGGAAATTAAACTGTAAAAATGGCCTCAGGGCCCAGAGCGTTAAAGCAACTTAAAGCAGCAACAACTGAGTCTCTTCTCAGTAATCACCACCATTTATGACTCTATTTAGGCTACACCCCAAAATCAAACTACTCTCTCTTGATCAGTTAAAGTTCGAGTAATAATGCCACTTGCGTGGGAGTAGGCAGATTTTAGTGCGGCGATTTTTCTCTGACGCGCCTCTGACTGCTCAGGATATGAAAACTCTTAAAATTGAATGTTTAGTGTGGTGGTGACGGCGCAGATGTATTCTTTGCAACAGCAACAGTTTCGTTGCAAATTAGGCATACTGGTGAGGCATTCCGAAGGTTGGCATGATAAATGCGTACTTTTCAGTCCTGTCATCATTGAAGGACCTGTTTTCAATATCAACTTTGCGTTTCATAGCCTTTGAGAGTGCCATTTTACCTTCGTTAAGAGACCCTTTCCTGTCACTTCCTCGGTGTTTGTTTTTTCAAGTGCTCTGTAAGTAAAATTGACTTAATGAGTTGAGGCAAAATATCTATCACCCCTGGTGGTTGTCTGTGGTATAGGTGATAGGAACCTGACTCATAAAGGCCTTCAGTTTTGTAATGAAATGGAAAAAGTATTAACAATAAACATCAATCATAATGTTATACCAAAATTTGATTTTTTATTTAATTTTTATTTAAGGGTCCGGCCCCCAAGGAGACTGTCTGGTAAAATTCTGGCCCTCTGACAAATATAGTTGATGACCCCTGCAGTAGGGTAAAGAACGGCCTTCTGTGCAGTGGAACAGGTCTGAAAGGCTTTTCAGGTTCTTTGCAGAACACTTGAAAGAGGAGAAAAAAAAGATATTTCAGATACAATTTCTAAGCAAACTTAAGGCCAGACAACATGAGTATGTTTAAATACTTGCATTTCAAAGCTGGTTATAGTTCATCAACAGAGGTCCTGGTGAGTGCCAGGAGCAGGACCCCTCATACTATGCTGCCTTCATCACTATCCTAGTAGAGTCAGCTATCAACATGGGTACGTAAATCAAGATAAAGAATTTTTCTTTGGTTCATTTGAAACATTAGTGGCGTTAGAAATGAATGGTGGTGCTGACCATAATTTCCCTTGGTTGTGTATGAGAGGTTGTAGTGAGCTCAGTTTACCTGCTAGGATGAAGACTATGGTGTTGGATTAAAGGGAAACATCCGGCATGCATGGTACCACTCCAAACGTGCTAACAACCAGGGAGGAGGACTATATAATCACCAAATTAACTTAAAGTTTAACCAAAAATCCTAGCGTGCACTCTCTGTCTTTCTTCCGTCCGAGGCAGTCTTTCCTTGTCTTTGTGTTTACTATTGTGGAGCTAAGCAAATTGATAGTGCTTATTGTAATTTTCATCATTTCACTGCCTTATATGATCAAAAGTATAATAGACATTGACAAAATATTAAATAGATTATTCAATGCTTATTCTTTTACACAAAAGCAACACATATTATATCATCAATAATAACGAATCTTTAAAAATTTGTTTATTCAGGTTTAAGATAGTGTGCACAGAGAAAGACATTTTTCAAAATACATCCGTAACCAGCCTAGAATCATACTAGTGCAGTTTAAACGGATATATAGCTTAAACCGTTAATTAATGGAACATTACCTCCATCACGGCTGACATTGATCTGGCGAGGGGCTGTATAAAACCAGTAACGTTATGGCGATTAACTAGGTTGATGAGGCCTAACTACAAACATTAGCTAAAGTTAGCTAGCTAAAACACCCAACGTAACCTAGCTTGGTTCAAACAAGCATTTTTAAAAATTCCCCAGTGTCTTAGCTTAAAAAAATTAAATGGCAGGAGTTGAAGTGGCATCGCTGATGGTGAAATAATCATTCAAATGTAAGTCTCTTTAATATTTCATTTGTTATCACAGTTAATGTTTTACATCAATGTAAAGCTTAACGCTTAAATGCTGGTACATATTGCTATAATAATTAGGTAGATACACTCCGCGTTAACGTTAGCTAATGTTGGAGAATTGTTTGAGTTTCCTATGTAGCAGAATGACTCTAAACCAATTATTAATTTCACACAAGCACATTTATTCAATGCAGACAGACAAAAATGCTTTCCGGGCAGTTAGGCGTGCACAGTCCTGATGGGAACTTGTCTAGTACAGAGGTTCCCCAAAAAGGCACTTAGACAATGTTTGTGCTCATGTTATATAGGTTCCCCTTGTGGAGCCTGATTGGTCAGCTATATGGTTGCTGGGGCACACTCCCTATTCTGCCTCTCCCGCTTCCTTTTGCCTATCTGTTTTTACTCAGTTACCTTCAGTTATCATTTACCAACAAGACAGCTGTGCTCACTCCTTCTCAGTCTGCACGTCCTGTTCTCTGAGTTATCAGACCGTCCTGAAATCAGTATCCTTGTCTCACCACATCCTCTTCTTGTGCTCCACTGTAGCTTCTATCTGACAAGACAGCCCTCCCTGTTCTGTTCCTTCCTAGCTGTACCCCAGCTGCAAAGCATAATGTAATATGTCACACATACACACACACTCTTTGGTTAATACATTTATACTTTAAGCCAGCTTTTACGTGGCTGTTCCTGGATGCCCTGCTCATCACCACCTCAGCCATTGTATTATTTTTTACCACACTAACTCATTTAACATTAGGCTGTTAGCGGTTAGAGGTTGCTGTCTTTTTTTTTGCAATTTGTGTTTTTAAAACGTACTGTCCAGTGGCATTTTCATCTCTTTTTATATGCCGTTACTATATATGCGTAACGTTATTAGAGATGTAGTAATTGGTGCGTTTATCAGTTGTTACTGCAGGAAGGGAGGTAACACTGCACCTTGTTAACTTCACTAGCTAGCTAGCAACAATAAATAAAGGCTAACATGTATGAGTAGTTTCCCATGTAACAAGTAAAATGTTCCGTAAGGTATAGCATTCACAACGGTCAGCATCTTTTCTTGTGTTAATTGTCTTTTAACAGGGACAAACGGAGACGGTCACTGAGGATGGGAACAGAAGACACACAGGGAGACAGAGCCCAACGAGAGATGTTGTATAGATTATTTGCTATTTAGAGATTGGCATTCTAACATTAATGCATTACATTAACTGGTCTGTGTCATTAGTTTGTGTGGTATGTGTGTGTATGTAAATACTATAATCAATGAACAGCACGTTCAGAGTTCAACATCCATTTCGCCGTCCAGTGTTTTGAAATGCAGGGCGGAGGTGAAGGCGGAGAGAACAAATAGATGACGCAAGAACGCAATGACGTGGACTGGCTAGCCTGTTCCTTTTTCTCTCCGAATGCTACGGAGGCTGACCTGCTCTGAAGGACGTGACTTGGAAAGACTAGTTTTAAAGGGAAGGATTCTTGACATTGAGAAACAGCTCATGTTTCTGCTCATAACTATGGAGCAATGAATCTGCCAGCACATGTCAACAACAGATTAATAATTCACAACTAAATGATATGGGGCTGATCTTGGTTCAGTTTTAAGAAATTTAGTAAAATTTAAAGCAAAAACCTTTTGTCCAAAAAATAATAACTTGTTTAAATATAAAATATACTAATTAATGGAATTCTTCCCATGTAATTTAAAATAAAATAAAAAAAAACAATTATAATATTGTCAAGGTGTGCTCACCCAACTGGCCAATAGCCAACTTCCTCTTTTTCTCCAAAACCAGTGGCCTCTGTCCCCAGGTTCTCTAGGTTAAAGAAGTTTTGGCATGTTTGTTTAATCTCCTCATCAGTATTCTGATCAAAGGGTGTGAACGTATGTGAGATGTCTGAATCAGGGGAGGAACACCAAGAAGAGGTGTCATATGTCATCCTGCTCACCTCACTGATGATTGAATGGGTCCTCAGCCAGGTGACCTCTCGGTCCTCTAAAACACCATCACACTTCATCAGCTCATCAAGATCCGCAAGATCCTCAGTGGTCTCTGAGTTCATGGAGAACAGAAGAGTGCTGGATATTTCGTCCATGTCACTAGAAACAGAATTATAGTGGAGAAACAAAAACGTTAGAAAACGTTATGTCATTTTCAAATGCAATGCAGAGTACACTGAAGTGTGGTTAGCACTGTTCAACATTAAGGAAATAATTGTTTATTGAACCATTTAGTCTTAATATTTTTTACAGTATGATACATGTCCTTATTTATCTTTTTTATTAATGAATATTCTAACATATTTTTTATAGTATGGCGATGTGTTAATACTGCAGGCAATGCATGTGATCCTTTGTCATAGTTCTAAATTATGACTCTAAAAATGGATTATAGATCATTTTCTCCTTGTATTTATGCATGCAATCAATTTACTTACTTACCTGTGATTTTTACAATTTAAAACAGGGCTGCCAACTCTCACTCATTGGCCGTGAGACACACGGCGCATTTGATTTGATGATTTCTCATGCTAAAGTGTGTTTGAGCTAAATCCTGCTCCATTCTCAGGGTTCAGTCATTTAGTGGTCAAAATCTCAGATGTTGATGTGTGAATCCTTTTTATTACGTAAGATATCCTGAGACAAAGTTACCTTGATCAAGCTGTCACAGCTCTCCCCTTCCTTTGTCTGGCTCTTTGGCTCTTGGACCCTGTTGGAAATATATTTGTTTAAACCATATATTGAAGTATGATTAACCACATATTTATCGTGAATAATTATGTATGCTTATAATGCTCCAATGCTTTATTAATGACATGTGAGAAGTGAACACTGCTTGTGCAACTAACTGAATTCTTAGTGTAACTATTGTTGCTAAAGCAGGTCAGGATATCCTAGGGAGAGACAGGTGCAGGATGGGAGTGAAGGCCACATCTTATCTTTGGAGACAAGGAGAACAGGCACAAGGTTTAATGAGCTTTGGCCCTGGAGTAAATAAAGAGGGTAAGACTTAGTGAGGAGGGTCAGACAACTCTGTGACTGTTGCATGCTGAGTTTCATGACTCTTCCCTGGAATGTTCCATTGAATAAATGGTCATTCATCAACATCTAAGTTTCTGCGTGTATTTATCTGGACCCTGAGACCGAAGCAGGATTTGAGCTCCAACACTTGCTCTATGGATGAGGAGTTCTAAAGCTACCCGGTCAGTAAAATTTGATTGTAACAATGAGTCAAATCTGGTAAACTCAGGTTCAAGAGAAGAAAGGAAATCTATCCTGGAAAAGAATTGAGAGTTGTCTACCTGAGAAAAAGGAATAATCCTTACAGGTGAGATTAACTGAACACCAAATATCTATAAACCCCACGCTGCTGGCCCATGATTTCAAAACATTTGTAGCCTGATCCTGGTTCCTAGTGGCCTTTGCATTCGACCGATCAATATTTGGGTCTCACACAGCCAGAACAGTCTGTTAACTCCAGCATTTGATTGGTGAGCGTATTATAGGAATTGCCATCAATATCGTTTGGCGCATAAGCTGACACAAATGCAATTTTTCTGCCACAAAATTCTGTTGTGGAGATCCCAATCCTGCCTGTATCATCTGACCAAGAGGACAACCCTTTAAGTGGGAGATTCCATTTGACATCAATGGCTACTCCTTTTGTTAGCGGATGAGGATGCAATTGTGATCTATTGGCTAAGAAACTAGAATATAAGACATGTTTCCAGTTATTTCAGTTACTTTTTTCTCAGTGGTTAAAGTACATAATTCCACATGTGTTCATTCATAGTTTTGATGCCTTCAGTGATAGTCTACAATGTAAATAGTCATGACAGTAAATAAAATGCATTGAATGAGAAGGTGGTTCCAAACTTTTGGCCTGTACTGTATACATATACATACTTTATCACTATTCCAACAAGTTAATGGAATTGACTTATTTGATGGAAAAAGGTTACGATAAGCAGGCAGACGGAATCTACGGTACAGGGAAAGCAGGTTAGAAGCAAAATGCATGAGGACATAAACATGAACGCATAGTTCAAGTGACCAAGCTGAGCTGAGGATGTGGCCAGCAGAGAGTGGTTGCTAAGGTGCAGAGTTGATTAGTGGATGGGTTGCAGCTGTGCAGCTGGGAGCAGGTGAATCAGCTTGGCAGCAATCAGGAGTCGGGAGAGTGACGTGTATCTCACTTTTATTATGTGAGGGCTCTTCACTTGACTTTAATAAAATGACATCTGTGAGAATAAACCTTATGACATTCACTCTGAATAATGAAGATCCACAGGTGATACATGGTATTATTAATTAAAGGTGCCCTGCCACATCAAACCGTTGTTAGAATTTTCTAGTGTGCAGTGTTATGCTCTCCCCTTGTTCTTCTTATCCCTCTCTGCCTATCTCAGGTGTTCCTGATTGAGCCATTTGTGGGTGGCCCCGCCTCCTGTACATAAGGAAGGCTGGGAGACAGAGATCTCTCACAGTCAGATTGAAGCAGCCCTTGCACCAGGGTGTCAGCACCTTTTCTTTCTGGTGGCTTTATTTCTTTAGAGGACAGGGGTCTGGAAGTTTAGTTTTCTTTATTAGTTTAGACACAATTTTGATAGTTTATGGGGTTGCTGGGTCTGATTGGCCTTTCGTGGGTTGGCCCAGGCTTCTTCCCTTCTTTTGTTGTTTTTGGCCAGACCTCCATACAATTTTGGTAAAATCTTCAGTAATTATTTTATGTGCACAACCACGCAATCAAACAGTTTGTGGGGCCCTGGTGCTGGAAACAGCTGTGGTGACTTCACTGTATGGTGTGCTCCAGGAGCGCCACGGCTGCTGTAAACCTAGCTTGAGACCATCAGGACTGGTGGCTCAATAGAGGGATGTGTCCCGATGGCCTCCTGCAGGGAGAACCAGGGCCAATTGGCTGTAGTGCCCCGCCTGTCCCTGTCCCAGTGGGTAGATACTTAAGCTCCTGGGAAAAATAAACATAGGGATTTATTGTTATAGTGTGGAAATACTGAAACCACTAGACATGTCATGCATGTTAAGGTCTAACCCAACGGGCCCCTTACAAGTAAACTGATCTCCTGATAAATTTCACCTGGTATTTCCTCTTTAAGTTGGCACACTTTTTCCTGGCCTGTTGAGGGGTGAGGCAGCTGCCAGATGATTTCCATGTGGAAGACCAAACATGTCAACTAGTTGAATCTCTGCAGAGCCCAGACACCAGATATGTTTGAAATTTAGTGAAAGAGCATTTGGTGTTGATGTGATAATAGCAAACCATATTTACCTGTGGAACTTGATTCTTCAGAGTGAATGTCATAAGGTTTATTCTCACAGATGCCATTTTATTAAAGTCAGGTGAAGAGCCATTCCATAATAAAAGTGAGATACACGTCACTCTCCCGACTCCTGATTGCTGCCAAGCTGATTCACCTGCTCCCAGCTGCACAGCTGCAAGTCATCCACTTATAGCTGCTGTGTGCTGTGCTTTTAAAACTTTGAATACTTTCTTGTTATGTAAAAAAATAAAGGGTTTAAAATTTGTATGCAATAGTTCATTTGTGAGAACCAAAGCAGCAGTTTACACAGTACATTATTGAATTCCCTTTAGGATCAATTTAATTCCCTTTAGGATTCCCTAAATTTAATTTAATTCCCTTTAGGATCAATTTTAAACCCCTAAACTTTCAGTAGGAATGACGAGAATCACTGGGTCAATACTAGTCATGCAATGTTGAGGAAGCTCACTAAGCCAAGGAATAACAACATCTTAGAAATATATCTTAGAAATGTTTTATTTTGCATATAGGTCAAATCAGTTTTTTTGGCAAAGTACTCCTGCACAAGGAAATACGTGAACATTTTGATTTGGACTGAAAGACGATTCCTTCACGTACCTCCATGTCTGACCTGTTGGAGGAGCACAAAGAATTTGATGTCAGACATTTTGATTTAAAAATTGAATCCTGAGGGGGAAGAAAACGTGTATATTTAAAAATCAAAAATGGAATTCCACCTTGCCAAACGTGGCCTGGCTTTTTAAAATTAAATTTCCAGTTTTCATTAGGAAGGTAATGGGTAGCAGTGGTTTGATACAAAACATTTACTTCTTACCTTGGCCCCTGCTGACTTGGGTCTCCAGTAGCTCCTGTGTGGTGGGAGCTGGCACACCAAGCTGACGGGTAATTTGGTCTCATGGTTGTAAGTCAAGGGAGTCCACGTCTGATGACACCCGTTTCCTTACAGTCGCCCTCTGAATTCTGTATGTAATGGTAGTCCTTTTCCTCTTTTATGACATACAAACTCCCTTTCGGACTTTGGATATAGAGTTTGCGATATCTGAATCAGATATTTGACAGAAGACCACAGATGAAAAATCTATATTCTATGCCTTTTGTGATATGGTAAAGTAATAAGAAAAAATTATTAACTTGTCAACCCCCACACACACTTTGATGTAGTGGTGTGAGTCTATTAGTATTTAAAAATACAGATGATAATAGAAGCCTATAATCTGTGGCTCTAGGCTAGTAACTCCAGATTATGTTCTGACATTACATAGTGATTGTAATGCAGACGTCTGCATAAACGTGCAAATCACATTTCCTACTGAACACGCCTGATAAGACATTTGCATATGTAACCTCTGTGATGTCTCCTATCCCCAACGAATCTCTCGGAGCCCGTCAGCTTTGTTGTAACGCAAGTTTATTCCTCATCTGCTTCACGACAAAGGACAATAGTGTAGAATGTCATCTCATGTGGACAAACAGCGCATGCTCTAGGGCAAATCTCCGTAGCTTTTTAGGATTACCATACACTATGCACTACTCTTGAAACTCACATTGATTGTATAGTGGACTTAAACCAAACTAAATAAATGAAACAACAACTTGTCCCTCTTACTTTGCAAGTAAGACAAAACATGAAAGTAAACAAAACATGTACAATGTAATTACACAAAATTCCCTACTGTTACCTTTACATTTTTCCAATTATATTAACATTATATGAAAACAATAATGCAACGTCATTACATTTCAACACACAGGAGGCAAATTAACAGTAGAAATACCTCAACCTTAAGTTAAATATTACAACAACATACGGTAACATACCTGCCTTCATGACAAAGGACAATAGTGTAGAATGTCATCCACGTGAACAAACAGCGCATGCTTTGTTTGGAAAGACGGCATTGTGTTAAAGTAGCTAGCTATACTGGAGATTTTCAACGCTATAAAACACATAAACGGACAGTTAACTTCATAAAAACATGGCGAAATTAAATAGACACCTAATATTCACTAAATACATCTAGCTGAACTTTTACATGCTTTTCAAATAAGTTAGCATGGTTTTGTCCACAGACATTCAGACACGTTACCTAGGGGCAAATCCTCCGTTGCTTTGAGGACTACCCATAATCCTTTGTCATTAATGAGTTTGCTGCAGATACAACTTTTCAACAGAAGGTGGCAGAGTCGTCCCATTTAGTAGGATTTAAACTGAACCTTTTTAACTGTTACACATACTCTATGGAGCCATTAGGCCTTCTCTTGGGGGTCTGTGAACATGGTTGTTGTAATCCAGGCCAGCCAGTAAGATTCTGGCTTCATATACAGGTAGGGTGACCACCTGCTTAAGCCCAAGGGGGGACAAGGGGTATGTTCCTGAGGGACATGGGACACTGCCTCTACAGTTGGACATCTTCCAGGTGCTTGAAAAAGTCCTTCGAGTCGCTGGGTGCTGGTCACAGGGATGGGATGACGGCCACTTGTTTCTGCAATTTCTACCAATAGAATAATGATGATAATTAATAGCTATAGTTATCATAGCAATAGTAATTAGAAAAGCTTAAGTTGCACAGCACCTTAAAAAAACACAAAGAGTGCTTGGGAAAAAGCAACAAAAATAAAATACATGAACATATAAAAACAAACCTTGTAGGGGACTGTCGCATGCAGTCTCCAAATCCTCTCATTCGTCACTTTGTCCAGGGTGAACTCTCCTGGATTAGCAGCTGCTGCAGTCTGGCTTGCGACCCCCCCCCCGGCACATTTGGTGGCAAAGATTTTTAAGGTGCACATAGTCTATGTAGGCTCCATTCTGGATCAAGGCCACACAGGATATGAAGGATAGCGTGTTGATGAGTAAACCTTTCATCTCCTTTGAGAGCCTCTGTAAGGCTGTTGCCATCCAGGCATGCTGTGCTCTCTGTACACCTCCAGGTGTTTGCTTTTTGGCAGAGGGAGCGCCGCTTGATCTCGGAAATGACTTGGAGAGTCTTGGAGGCCGTCTCTGAATTTGTTAAATGAATTGGTCCCCATGGCTGAACTGTGCCCGGTCCTTGAAATTCCACCAGATCCTTCTGGTACTTCCGGAGGTCTGTGACCTTAAAGGCTGGGAAGTAAACCATGTCCTCTGCCGTGAAGCTTTGGACGAGGCATTCCTCCACATCTCGGCCTCCGTCTCTCACCAGTGTGCGCGCTCTGCTAAACGTGTGAGGAACAGGGAAGCTGTGTGTGGTGGCCAGGTCGGCAGCAAATTTCTTCACGTCCATCGCTCAGGTCAGCCTGCCAGGGGGTGTGTCTGACTTTAGGGCCGTAAAGGGAAGCTGATCATTCCACATACAGGTCTATCATTAAAACCCTTATCAGTACAGCGCCGAGCCCGGACGGTCAAGCTTCCAAACACTGACAGAGTGGCCATAGCCTTTCGATGCGTGTTTTTTGCAGTGGGTCCCTGGTCCAGTGATGGAGATTCTTATAGGCTGGCGCTGTTGTGGGGTGACATCCCGATGAAACCCCTCTCATGTGTAACGCTCCGTTCAGTCACCGTGCTGGTTCTCAGGGTGTTGTTGAGTGCAAATGCCCAAAGAAAAGCTCTTCCAGAGCCAGCTCCGCCTGGAATAACTTCCATGAGCGGTCGAATCTGCCCACGCCCTTGCTGTCTCAAAAGGACTCTCCGAGGACGCCAGCCAAGTGGTTGCAATGTGGACAGCAGACCGCGGCCATCCTCTCTGTATCGGAAGGGCACCAGCAGCGCATGGTCTTGGAAGAGCTTTTGGAGAGCAAAGAGGTCAAAAAAGTCTCTTGGGTCAAAGTCGTCGCCCTCGAACCGCACCACCTGCTCGATGCGGCATCCCACCTGACCCACCAGGCGAAGCCTCAAGTCCCGAATATGCGTTAGGTCAGCGTGCGCCCTGCTGGTAAGGGAAGTCTTGAAGTTTGGGTGGCTCAAGCCGCAAGTGACCAGCATTCCACTGACCGGATGTTTGAAAGGCTGGTTGTAATGGATGTGCGGGGTGTAAGAATGTTATCCTACCTGTTTTTTACAGCACGCTTGCAATGGCCTGGCCCACGTCCATACTCTGGGTGTTTAAGTTTGACTGGAAATTGTATGTCTCTTACATTTCAAGAGTGGAAAACAGCGACCCCCTCACACCAGTCAGGGACGGCAGGCCGTAACGTGAGAGGAGGAGGTGCGTGTCCTCCCCCACTGCCAGCACCTTTGAGCCGATGTGGACTCCACGGAATCGGGGAGGACCAAATTGCTGAGCTGTAGGACGTCAGGATCCCACTGGCTAAACTGCCCGAGGGTGGCAATGACCTGCAAAAAATTGCAGCTGTTGGCCTTCTCCACAGCCCGGCCAGGAGGCCCAGGATAAATATTTGATCCACCTTGAGTACTCGGTAGGACGCGGGGTTGTGTGGTACCTTGCTTCTAGACAATGGGGCGGGACATGTCCTTCTCTGGGGGGGTTGAGGAGTTGGAAAAACTCTTCTGTTACCTCATATAGCAGTTCAACCACAAGTGTGCAATAGAAGCTTGGATTTTTCAGCCTGACGTCCGGCTGCTTGAGACAGTGCAGAGCGTTAGAACGTAGCCATTTGCCACGTTTGAAATTTTGTGGCCAGGCAATTTCTAAGTGCCGCCACGCCTTCTGGGTTCAGCGTGTGCAGGCACACTTGTTTTTTGAGGTAGCTGTACTGCCTTTTGAGCCTGCTGGCAACCACACGGGACAGGTTCAAATAGCAGATCTCTGCAGCTATGCCCCTCGTGTGACCCATCTGGATCATGACGCAATCAATGTCAACATATACCTAAGGCATTGAGGATTGGTGAGCTGGTGCAGTGTATGGACAGGTGGAAATTGGCATGAAGGAATTGGCCATAGTCTCTATGATTGGCGACCTCCCTCTTTGGTGTTGTCTGAGGCCACGGTGGTGAAAGTCTGCGTCACGGTGTCTAGGGTCTGGTGTGGGGAGAGAATTGGAGACACGCCGGAGCCACATCTTCTCAATCTCACTTTCTCTCCAAAAGAATACAGTAACGTTAATTCATCAACGATAGGGGGAGGGGGCTTGCTTGTTGTTAATTTAATTAATGATATAATCGAAACACATTTTAATTAAAAAAGAATACATATTAACACTTTTTTTATGAAACCTGACAGGGCTGAAAGCTTTAACAAGGCTTTAGCACAGCTTTGGATCCATCAAGGAAACATGAAAACATTGTTTGAACCATGGCTTTTACACTTGGTGAATACTTCTTCCAGTGCATACATACACAAATCTGTGCTATGTTTCTTTTTAAAACAAAACTTATTGTCAGTAGGATTTTTATTTTAGTATATTATTGTAGTCTACCAAATAGAATTTGTTCTAACACTTTAGAGAGTATGCTTGCTAAAGCGATAGACCTGTAGTTTTCTATACTTGAAACCCCACAGGTTTGTCTTTAATAACAGGGACTAATAGTACAGATAGTCAGGTAATATGCCATGCACAATAATCCAGAGAAACATATAGCAAGTAACACTGACATTCTATGGCTTGCATACTTCAGATGTTCAGCTGTTATTAGGTCTAGATCACAGGCATTGTTCACAGCCAATTTCTCAATAGCATGAGACACTTCATCAGGTCTGATGATCACTGTCATGGTTGGGGTCTAGCTGGCCGTGAATTTTTGTTTTATTATTTTACTTCTGTCGTCCTGTCCTTTGTTTGGTTTTCTTTCCCTTCTCCGGTGCTGAAGCCAGCTGCTTACTCTCATCCGCTTCCTCGCGCCTTCCTAGATCAGGAACCTGTAGCCACACTTGATCAATGCCTCCATGTCTCACACCCGGTTCCATCCCCTATACCTGATCATATGTTTCAGTTACTTTCCATGGGTGCAATTCCTCGTGTTCCCAGGAAATAATACACAAAATTCAGACCTAACAATCATATATAATACCAGCCTCTTGGTACGACCCCTCTATAATTTTATCTACATGGGCAAGAAACACAGTACACTCATTAGATGAGCCAGCCTCCACTACTGACGAATATCCATCTGATAACAGCACTTTTTTCGACCGTAAAGTAGATTTCGGTACCAGAATACAGATCTGTATATCTGTGTTATCGAGAAATTGAACAAATTCCTAATTGCTAGCCGACTGTGTCTGCGCTCTGGTGATAGATAGGCTAGTGCCACAGTCCCTCCCCTACACACATACAGATTTCTTGTGTTGCTCCGCTCTGCTCACTCTCACTCACACACAGAACACTGAGAACAGTGATCTCTCTCCCTCTCCTTCAGTCACTTGGGTCTTTTCCGTTACCGTTTAGGGTTTCTTCAGCTTCAGGTTTGTTTATTACTTAGGTTTGTAGTACTTACTTAGTAACCAGTAGACTTCTTGTAAACGTGGGGTTTGTTCAGACGTGGTGCTTGGTAGAAAACGTTGCGTCTCTCTCTGTCGCAGATTATTTATTTTTTTACCGTCAGCTGGCTCCAATTTATTCAATAAATTTGATCCGTAGAATACATTTTACTTCCTAATTGCAACCGCGGGTGTTGTATTCATTGTTGCAAAACTTGTACTGTATATAGTTCGTTTGTTACCATGACAATACCACTGATCTAAAGCTCAATGCTGATGCTGTCATGTAAATAGTTTTCTAATCAGCAATAAATATAACAATATCTGATCAACCCATATCAATTGCATGCTTAAAATAACATACCGGTTAAAGCCCCGCCCAGTCCGAGTACAGATACAGATAATTCATGTGGTAAACAGACACAGATGCAGATAATGCTGTACTTGCTCATCCCTAACACTCATGCATGTTCCCATACATAAAATAGTCGCTAATGAAGATGGATGAAGAGGTAAAGACAAAATCAGTTGAATTTAAACCTTTATGTTTCCGCCAGTAAAAAAAAAAAAAAGATTCTCTCTGGCCTCTTACCAGACTGTGTGTGTGTGTGTGTGTGTGTGTGTGTGGTGTATATATATATATATATATATATATATATATATATATATATATATATATATATATATATATATAGACAGTGCATCCGGTTTGGCAAAGTGCTGCAAGTGTGGAAGTAACTTCAACGTACATGTCAAGGCTAAATGTACCCAATATAAACTGATGGGGCAAACAGTAGCACGACATTATTGGTGTATTATAGTTATTACAGTTAACCAAGTGTTATAAGAAACTTGGCGTTATACATGTGCTAATAGTTTGATAAGCATACGACAATCCCCATTTTGCATTTCGCTGACGCTACTTTAAATTCAGAAAAGTAAACTTTGACGTACTAGCTAACTGTTAACCGTATAGTAGCCAGCTGTCATGAAGTAGCTAACGTTAGTAGGCTACTATAGGTTAAGGAGCGTTGCCAACACGTGCACATAAAATACATTAAAACGTGTCTAATCTGCAAAAAACGGTGCAAAATTCCTCAGATTTTAATGGGAAAACAACACCTCTTTGGGGCCATGCTGCATCGCCATACTTTAACGTAGAAACATAATTACAAGTTGAAACCAAAGACAAGACTTTGGTGTTTATTGTTGGGCTGATGGGCATTTCAGTAACAAGCACGGTTCTCCCAAACACACGTTTCTAACCATCACAACTCTAGTGTTGGTAGAAATCAACACGTACTTTACGATTTCACGGTGAACATATGTGGCTTTATACACGCTAAAAGTACTGTTTTTTTAAATGGAGTCTGGTTGGTTTAGTGCTAGGTACGTCATCGCTGTTCTGGGAAGCAGGTCTTAAATAGGTTATAAAAAGGTCTTTCTCTGAAGGGATGAGACACTTGACGTTGCTGACACACACTAGAGAGGGCCCTTCTTACTGCAAAACAGATAGGGCTGGTTTTTTTTAGATATTGTTCTGGAACAAAGTGAGGGAATTACATTTGAAAGGATTGCATAAAACATACCCTACAAACTTGTTTATCTCGAAATTCATGCCAGTTGACAAGTATTACAGTTTTTGTAAGAAGAATCGTTAACTCATCTCTTTTATGGTTGTTCATTTTGTATGATTTTATTATATATTTATTATATTTACATTCTGGAAAAGTTTTTAAAATGGTTTCTAAAACAAAACATAGAATCACACTTGACGGGAAACATTATTACATATTTTGAATGTAAAAATAGAAATAAATGCAATATTTTTAATCTTTTTATTAAAGTTTCATATACATAAATCTAAATTTTTCAATTCAAGACCTTGCTATAAATTATTCCAAATTGAATATGACATTTATTTTGAGTCTCTTAAATCAGTAACAAATAAAAAGCTATAATTAGATCTGATATATACTCCATTTTAATTAAAAACCCCTGTCACAATATATATGTGGCTGCAAATCTGTCAGATTGATTTTCTTAATATTTCTTTTTATTATTACTACGCTGTCTAACTCATGGTTTTGTATATCTTGTTTTTTTTTTACCGTTGATACCTGATCTTATGTTATAGAAGTTGCAATTTCCCTTACTATCAACTTCCTATCAGTATCCTACTTACAAGTGCATTATATTGTACTCATTTTACTGTGAAGCACTTTGTGATTTTTATCTGTGAAAGGTGCTATATAAATAAATCTTACTTACTTACTTACTTACTACAACTTTGTTTTGAATTGCAATATCTGAATGGTTGTAATTTTATTTGTTAATAAAAATACAAATTAAAAAAAAGGCTGAGTGTTTGTATTTTCTCTAAGAAAAAGGTTTGTAGTTAATTTGATACAAAGTATGATGCTAGGTTTGGGACAACAACCCCAACTTCAATCAAAACAATACCTTGTGAAACTCATTATCAATAAAACCTTTATTTAAAAAAAAAAGTGAAAAACGAAATGGAAAAGCAAAAAAAAAAATTTAGCTGTCCACCAGGTCTCACTCCTCTCCCGGCTCTGCCTGCATTGCTGCATCTGCAAACAAATCGATAGAAAAGTATGCTTTGTGTATCAAAATAATCTTCTAATAACCCTATTAACAAAACATCTCCAGCTCCTGCTGGAATTGTTGCACCTTTGTTTCTGCTCTTTCTTTTTCTTTTTGGAGGCTCTCCAGCCTCCTCCGCAGCCATTTGTGATGGCTCTCAGCCGCCTTTCTTTGCCGGTGTTCCCGGCACACCACTGTCATCACCCCAGTTATGGCCTCCATCAACTGGGGGAACGGGGAGTACCGGGGAACACCTGGGTCGTTGCAAGCGTACTGCAATTCCAAAAAAAAGATTGTCATACAACTGCATGGTCAAGCCCTTTATACAATTAAGATTGACACATGGAACAATTTATTGAATTAATTATATTTTTCATTGTTGGATGTGTTTATATTTTGTTTGTTTTATGGTTTAATCAGATTTATTATCTTTATAATATTTCATTATCAAAGTACTGATGTTAAAAAAATAAGGGGATCCATCCTTTTTCTTATTCTTTAAGCTTAAAATATTTTTGCTATATTGAGGTTTACTTGTAATTATGTTATGTCCTATTTTTTTAATTGTAAATTAACTTTTAGAGACCTGGTAAGATAGCTCTATACATAGCCATATTCTACTGCTCTTCATGCTATTTACCCTGCACATACTTAACTTACTATTCTTATGTTTTTTATATATATATTATTACCGTATATATCACTGCTACTACATTGCATATATCGCTATGTGCCCCTTGTTAGACATGCAAAAATGCATTTATATAAGTGATTATATTTTATTGTTATTTAAAATTTATAATAATTGAGTTATGATAATTAGATGTGTGGGTTTACGTCAGGCTGCTGTGTACCTGTGTTATTACATTATCTGTGTTACATGACAGAAATATAAGTTAAAGATGGGATTCATTAAACTTTATATTTCTTGAAAAAGTACTAAATAAATTGACTGAAAGAGACTATTATGTCAATGCAATTATTTGTGAACCTTTTCACTGTACTGCAAATTTTGGAATTGTTGCTATTTCTAAATATGCATGTGTCACGCGGACGTGTACAAGCTCTTAACATGGGAGCCGAAATAAAACGGTCACGCCACGCAGCTGACATGCTCATGGCATGCAGACGTTATTAAAAATCAAAGCACCTAAAACCATTACCTACCGCGCACGGTTGCAGGGCCTGCCGTGCCCTCTCATGTCTGGTCCTGGACGGCGGCATTTCATTGGAGATGCCATCTGAACAAATGGAGCAAAAAAGAAAAATCATAGATTTCAACATGCAACATTTACACTAATATTTAGCCAAATCAAGGCACATCACAATTAGAACCAGAACGGCATCCAAGGTAGTCACTAAATTGCCTACTTTCAAAGCAATTATGCTAACCTGCCATGTGCGTTTTGGATTAGCTAGCTAAGTCAACCTTGATGTATCAAAAATAACTATATACTATATATATTTATATACTATATAGGCCTATAGGCTATCTATAATGGTCTTTCTGAAAGGCTGCAACTACACCAGCAAATGCTAAGCCATATGTTTAACACCAGAATGAAAAAAAAATAACATTTGTTAAAAATGTAATACCAAGACATGCTTACTTCTGTTCGGTCCCGGTTCATCCAATGAAGAAGGGAGTAATTCAATCTTTCCCCCAAAAGAGATTTTGGGGGCGCTCTCTCCCCATCCAGTAAATAATCAACTTTTGTTCTCTTCTTTTAACCCTTGTGTTGTCTTCCCATTGACCTGCAACTTTATGTATTTCTGGGTTGACAAAATTGTGTTTGTCCATTGTTTTTTTGTGTGCTTTTCTCACTGTTTTGTCAATTTTATTCGTATTTTTTGACTTTTTTAATTATGCTTAGTCAATTTATTTTAACAATTTCTTGCCCCTTTTTCCGTGTTTTTGAGGGGGTTTTTGTCGCTTTTTCTGATTTTCTCTGGTCCTTCTTTAGCGTTTGAAAAATGAATGGTTTTGTTACTTTTTTCCCTGCTTTTTTGTAGTTTTTCAAAATTTGTCACTTTTGAGACATTCTTCTGACATAAAACGTTTTGTAAACCGGTCAAATTTGACCCGAGGACAACACAAGGGTTAAGGTGCCAAGTGATGAACGCATCAGCAGAAAAATGCACAGAATAATAAATAAATTAATTATATAACGACAGAGAGAGAAACATCGAAGGACTTCTACCTGCACTAAAAGAAGTTTGTTTGCCAGCTGATTGACGTTGTTACGGGCTGTGGCTCAGTGGTGGAGCGGTTGCCGGCCAATCGGAAGGTTGGTGGTTTGATTTCTGGCCATGCAGTCCCACGTCAAAGTGCCTTGGGCAGGACACTGAACCCCGAGTTGCCCCCGGTGCTGCGCCTCGGAGTGTGAGTGTTTATCTGATGAGCAGGTGGCACCTTGTACGGCAGCCTCGGCCACACAGTGTTTGAATGATGTATGTATGATGTAAAAGCGCTTTGAGTAGTCGTTAAGACTAGAAAAGCGCTATATAAATACAGAACATTAGCATGCTAAGGTATTTTCTTTGCAACACAACATGAATGTATGTAGCTAAGTATATTTATAATTGCTCAGCAATAAAGTCAACTGAGCTCTGACTGAAACGGAGTGCGTTACCTCTTGTTGTTATGTAGCTAATATCAAGTTGGTAAGCTAAGGCTACTACCGTTTCTTGGCTAGCTAACATTACCCAGTTTTCGCAGCGGGGCTAATAGAGCTAACGTGCTAACGTAGGTAGGTTGCTAGCGATAGTCTGTTGTAACAGAGATGGGAAGTAACAAGTACAAATACTTCTTTATTGCTCAAGTAGATTTTTTCTGATATTTTTACTTTATATAATAATTACTATTTATTTTGTGGCGAACATTTACGTTACTCCTTACATTTAACACAAATATCGCTCTTTCTACTCCTTACATTTTACAAAATTGGCTTGTTTACTTTAGTTTTGTACAAGATGTTGTCATGTCGGAGAACAGTGGGGACATGCGCCTCACAGTAAGTTAGCTAGTGGTTTTGGTGTGTTCTTCACCTGTTAGCTAGGTTGCACGTTGATCTTAATGAAGCATCAACAGTTCACCAGCTTTATTCGCATGGGTTTTTTTTTCCCAAGCCCCCGCCCACCCTTAACGGGGGGTTGGGAGGGAGAGGTGTGTAAGAAAGTCCATCTTCCATGAATTATTCGGAGAGTAATTGTTCACTTGTTCCTGCGTGGTAAGGAGCATGCAACTCTGTAAATTATGTTTGTTTTTGAAGGGATGATGGGATATTCAGAGTAAGCATCTCACATGTCTATATGAGTAGATAGCTTTTGATCGTCATGAGTCCCATATTTTCCTTTTTTTATTTTATTTATGTATTATTTTTCTTTTAATGAATCTGTAAGTGAATACATACAATCATTTGCAAGGCCAACAACGGCAAGAACAATGAAGGAAGTTTAAGATAACATTAAAACTATTTACATAAGGTGTTATTAACTATTTACAATTATTTATCATTACTCTCCATAGTAGGTTTTGTCAGTTTCTTAGGATGCAGGGTCCTAATTTCCACATCCAATGTCTTTCAGCTTTCCGTCTTTCTTGTGTTGTCCAACGGGGTCGTGTTTTTTGGTCCAAAAGTTTCGCCAGGTTTGTATTTGGTTTCTTGTTTGTTCTGATATTGTAGTGGCGGGTTTAAAGGCGGGAAGATAAAGAGTTGCGAGTTTCTCCAACATACATCTTGCCGCATTTCCTGCAACGTACAAATAGACACAGTTGTTGTGGTTTAAGTGAAATGTGTCTG
>NW_022605155.1:0-15959 GCF_008692095.1 Etheostoma spectabile | reverse complement strand
CTTTACTGAAACCCAGTATGACATCGATGCTGTGGACGCAGCCCCCCCAGTGACGCCCCCACTTTCCCCATTTCATGGAAGTGGCTGGGTGAGAGGCAGCTGTCGTCCACCATGCTCATGGTATCCAGTGATAAATGCATTCGAGCGTCTGGGCCCTGCAATCAGAGGAAGGGGTTTAAGTGAAGGATTTAAGATACAGGAGAGGGGCAGAGATCCCCTGGTTACCTTAGATGAAACTCTCTGTCCAACCATCTAAACCACTTATCCTCTGCAAACATTGTCATTTACATTCAATTTCCACATTTTATATAAACCAATGACATTTCTCATAAAAACCAAACCCAGATTTATTTGTGTAACTGCAAGTCTTTCCATTGGAATAAAAGACTTTATTAGCCTACCAATGGCACATATCTTGACATTTTACTGATAATGTTACCTCCAAAAACGTCTTATTGGTGTCAATATGTAAAATATTTCTTAGAGATTTTAGTATCAAGAATCCAAATCTTGGAGGAGCAACGAATCACTTCTAGAAATTACAAGTGTGCCGTATGCATGCAGTTATTATGGTTGTTCTATGCAGCAATTTATTCACAAATTACACAATGTTTGAAAAGTAATTCCTGTGGCTGAAAATCAATTAAGTTTTATTGTGTTGGAAAAGATGTGTCTGCAAAAATGACTGTCAAAATAGAGGACATCCAATACATCCCATTGGTGTTAATCATATACTTTACATATAAAATTAGTTAATAAAGTTAAGTAAAGTGAATTGATTAAAGGTATTGTGTAAAATAGTGGTTCTGCAGTCTTGTATCGAGTTTGATTAAAAGCCTTTAGTTTCAACAGAGTGTTTGTTCAGTGCATCCTGAGATTTACCAACTGAGCACACCGCTATCCCTTTGGACCTACACATCCACAGTTGCATGGCAGGTGTCACTGTTGAAGTTTGATGTCAATAAATAGTATGACAGCTATAAAAACAAGACCGTCATAGAGCTTACCTTGGAAGTAATTACGTTAACTGTTAAAGTTGCTGATGCCGGTGCTCCACCTGTTCCTCTTGGCAGCCTCCAACTTCCCTCTTCCAAGATCTTTGTGTGCACCACTGGCAGTCACTCTTTGCTTACCTTGCATCTCTCTGAATAATTTCTCTATGTAGCAAACAGTCCTGACAGAAAAACTACAATAAAGTGCAACTGAATAAAGCCACCCAGTGCAAAGAGCGCTCAACAACTGAATTCAGACGCCATGCACTCCAGCTCAGAGAGGAGAGGAGGTGAACAAAGCTAAGGGGGCGTAGGAGTTGAAACGAAAGGGATTAGGAGAGGGTTATAATTGGAATCCTTCCCCTAAGAGTGATTGGCAGCGTTTTTTGCTCAAGTAATTGTTTTTTAATGTCATTTCCATTCACCCCCACAGGAGGGTCCAGGCTAATGGAGCCTGGACAAGACTTTCTTTCATTAATTTATTGTTTTAAAGACAAAAGACCACTGAAAGTTTTCACTAAGCACACCCAGCCCTCCATTATGTGGCGCTACATGAAAAAAAAAAAGAAAAACTAAACTAAAACTATTACTAATAATAATACATTTTTACACGTACATATATATATATAATATATATAATATATTATATATATATATATTAAATGTATTATATCATATTATAATAATAATAAATACACTACTAAACATTTTAGTTTCTGAGACTTTCCTACATGTGATCCGTCTTGGTTCAATTTCTCATCAGACATCCTGGTACAGGGATGAATGCATTTATTTGAGAATGTTTTATTTACTCTAGTGAACGAGAAAATAGGAGACATAATTAATAGTTGAAAAGTTTTTTTTTTAATAATTAAAGAAAATAATAAACATATTTATCTATTTTTAAATTTTAAAACTTAACATATAATCTATCCTGTTGTAAAGCAATTTCAGATGGAACGATACTAACTTCTAGGCAGGAAAATATGTAATACTACTGCTTACGTCTCATTGCAATATTTAGGTTGATTTGGAAGAAAACAAAGTTTACAATAACAAAACAGTAACATCCATTTTTATTGTTTATGTGAATCAGCTGAAAATGTTAACAAAATCTACTTACTTACTCTCTGTTTACTTGCTCTATACTTATTTTAGAAAAAAACGTCATTTTTCTTAAATGATTCATGTGCATTATGAGTGAAACACTTTGAAATGTATTACATTCAATATGCTGATCTTAATTCTCTTTAAAATTAATTGTTTAAAAATTAACCAAAACAATCAGGGATTCATGGAAGTTCTTGTCAGAGCTGAAAAGACTCTGAAACGTTGCATTTACACTGTTTGTATGGTATACACTATTTGTATGTATCATAACCCATGGTTCATACAAAAGTAACTGTTCTTCACTCATATAAAGAAATGCAACCCATCAGGGAGCAGGCTGATGGGTCAAAAAGGCAATGGGGAACACCGATCCAACCTTTGCTGTCCCAATACTGATACCTAGGCTTTGGGTATAGGCCGATATAGAGAACTGATCCTATTCCAGTGTTAAATTAATAAGCTGTATGCCTCACTGTGTGGAAGTGGAATACTTCTTTCATGTGTAAGTCAACATCAGGCTTGACTTAAACATAGCTTTCCTAACTTTGTAAAGCAAAATGTAAAAATAAAGACATAGATATAGATTTACTGATTTATTATTACCATAATAAGTATTGCACCAGCAACCGTTGGTAAAACATTTTCAACAAGAAGTACACTTCAAGTGTAAACCTTTTAAATGCAGCCACAAATTGGTTAAAAATTCCAGAATAAAAGTATACAGTATAAAAACATTTAATATAATTTAATTAATTAGCCATATTGTCGCAATACCAGATCCAGCTATTTGAGTCAGATATCTGTATCCGATCGGGGCATCTCAAAAATATACCTTCAAACTTTATTAACAACTAAATTAATAAATGGAAGTGTTTGTGTTCTGGGAAAAACCTCCATTATTCTGGCATCAGATGACAGTTATGGACCAACTGGCCTGGTGGAGGAGAGGGGGACGCAACAATAAATCAGACATATTCAGTGCATCAGCCCAGTAAGTGAAAAGTGGGCTGGAAACATTGTACAGTAAGATTCCTCTTGTGGAGGTGCAGTACTTCTTCAAGGCCTTTACTGGGAAGCTTTTTAACATGTCCCTTTTAGAGCTGCTGTAAACTACTTTTGACAATCATGTGATGACAATAAAAGGTTGTGATGCTTTATGTTGACTAGAAACAAAAGCCCTGCTGCTGCTCATTATCATCACATATACTTGTACATTGTTTCTTTGTGTTCTGGAGCATGAAAGTGTCTGCTAGCAGCTTTAAGCAGTGGAGTTGACCTCGGCTTAATGTCACAGTAATCAGCTGGGACTCTAAAGTGATTACCTGTGATCTTAAACATGTCTAAAGATAACAGAGAAACATTGATTTAACAGCTGATCAGTTGCAGTCTTTACTATTGGGAGCATGCACGAATGACAATGTAACACAATCATGAGAAAGTGGAGATTTTAATTAAAACGCTCAGAAATATAATGCAACGTTGGTTTTCAGATCTGGAAATCCATGTACACAATTCATTAATCTTGTTTGTCTATTTTCATTTCATTAAATTCACCCCTGACAGGTCTACTTTAGAGTTTACCAGTTAATCCATTAAAGAGACATCTGACTTGAAACACAAACAAGATCCGTTTTGTGTACTGGTTCTGGCTTAATCATGCTAACTGGTGGACAACTTATATATAAAAAGAAAAAAAACGTTGTCATGACCTGGCTCAAAGGTATGACAAAATTTGTTTAAATAAACAAAGTGCATTCAATTAATCAGTAATGTGTAATGTATGTTAATGTATTAAGGCTAGAACGCAAAAGTAACTAAACCCAAAATCCAAACTAACCAAGCAACCTTGAGGAGGGAAAAAGGGCAATAACGGCCCAAACAATCCTATTTAAAGACATGTGAGCAATCAGTTGATCCAGGTGTTAATCATCAGTCCTCATTAGCCAATCCCAGATCCCAGCAACCAAAGGGAGTTAATAGGCCTAGGAGACGCCACAACATACATAAAAACATGCACCTGAGGTACTGCAGTGATTGCTGGATGCTTAAACCTCTTCAATACAGCCTGGTGGTGGGATAGTCAGTATGAACTTATGTTGTGCAGCCGAACCGTTGGTCACACTTACCAGACTTTATTTTTTATTCTGGTGGAGATCCTAGCTTCCATAGATACCAGATGTACCAGGCTGAGTTTTGTGAGGAAACATGCATAAAACGATGTACATCTGGAATATTTGTACCTAATGGAATGAAAAACAAAATAAAAAATAATAATAATAATATTGAGTCCTTAAGCTTTATAGGTTGATAAGGGGTTCAATAAATAGACTGTAATATGTGTTTAAACGTTTTTCAACAGAGACAACTCATTGGAGTAATTTAAAGGGTGAAAAAGAGTGGAAGGTAGACAGTGGTGGAAATACAATCCAGTTCACTCAAACTGTGGCTCCCAAATGCTGTCAACATTTCTTTGACAATTTAAATAACAATTCATTTACAATCAGACAACTTAAAATAGTCATCTACTTTTCAGCCCAGAAAACCATAGTGTAGCACCATAACATTATTTTGCCTCAACAATCCTATATTACCATTTCAATCAGGAGAGACATGTTTGCAGATATGCAAATAAGGTTTATTGTACAGCTCAGTAAAATGTAAAAAGTCTTTGGAGATTAGACTCCATTGCTAATCAAATATTTCGTATATATGTATAGGGGTAGAGAACCATCAAACCCCCCAGATGGAATCCAGACACCGGTGGTGGCGACGAAGGAGCCCAAAGACCAGACCAAAGGAGGCTCCGGACCGGTCATCTGGAGCAGATGACTGGAGGTGGAAGGGGAGGTGCAGGTTTGCACTCTTTGCCTGAAACGACAGCTGAATAGCAAAAGGAGAAACAGATTATTTGAAGCAGGGTTGAGACTCTGTGATTGGCCCTTGCAATTTGTGCACAATTCTTATTGGTTTAGCAGGAAGGTGAACGCTTCGAACTACTGATTGGAGTTAGGTAGAGCATTGATTAAGAGTGAGGTTTTCTTGAAAGGATTTACACTGAGATACATTTCAATCAGGAGAGACTAGTTGCAGGTATGAGACAGTTATACACATCATGATAAAATATACATTTATTTGGAAAACAGCTGAATTGATTAAAAGGATTAAACGTTAGGTCTTCCTGAAAGAATATACGCTGAGCTACATTAGAGTCACCAGTTGCTTGTTTGCAAACTCACTGCCAACAGGCTTACAGAGAATACAGTATCATTACTTAGCACCTTAGATTATAGCTAAGGTGCTCGTTTATACCCTCATAATTTTTTAATACATTTTTGTCTTCCCACTGTTTCTGTTATCCTAATTGCACACAAATTGGTTAAGAAGGAGTAGTGCAGTTATCAAGCTGCTTAGTTTTATCAGATGACAATGTAAGTCCCTCTAATCCTATTAGAGGTAAAAGCAGCTAACGTGTAAATGCACAGTGTCAGCTTACTGAGGGAAGAGTGAGAGAGGAAGGGAGAGAGGGAGAGAGAGAAAGGTTGATGGTGGTGCAACAAGGAAGGTAAATTCATGTGATTCTCTGGTTCTCTGTTATGCAAAATCACACATGCAGAAAGGGAGAACACTCTGCTGTAATGGCTGTTGAGAATTCCATAAAACTGTAGAGATATTTCCATGGTAGGCTCAGATGGTACTTACTTGTATTTTCTTATAATTGTGTCAAATACCACCTCTCACTATTTGCGGACAATTTTGGTCTTTTTAGAGAACCCCTCTCAGTCTCTCCCTCACCTTATATCCTTATGCGGGAGTATGGAAGCTTGTCAAGCTTCAAAATTAAACTACTCATTTAAATGATTCTGCTTGCAATTGAATCATCCCTGCTAACAGCCCATTGTTAAGTAATTTAAATATTTAGGCAATGAGCTTTTCCTTTGCTTAAACCAAATTATTAAACATAAACTATTCTGTTATCTGAACAACGTCTTGAAAGATATGGAAAATTGGATGGGCCTCCCTATGTCTATTCAAGCTTGTATCTCAGTGATTGAAATTAATGTGTCACCCAGTTTTAATTTGTGAGCTCTATGCTACCTCTCTCCCTCCTGCTGGCTACTTGCATAAATAAAATCAACTGTATCTAAATTTATCTGGAAAGGCAAGCGCCCGTGACTTAAGATGTCTACTCTACAGAGGAGGAAAGAGGATGGTGGCCTTTCAGTTCCCAGCTTTAAACACTATTTCTGGTCCTTTGTGTCAAGAGCCCTCCTCAACCGGGTTTAATCCAGATACACCAGTTTGTTGGCGTACCTTAGAAAATGCCATTAATGCCAATGTCTCTAATAAACAGTGTCAGCTATGCTTTGGCCACATTATCTCTCATCTTATCAAAACTTTGAGGTTGGCTTGTTACCCTTCTCTGACTTACAAAATTTATTCAATCTACCACGCTCCTCTTTTTCCTTTACCAGGTTTGGGCAATCGTATGCCAGATTGACAGAGTGTCAATTTGACTAGCATGATGTAGGTCTAGCATCCCAGAAGTGTCCCGCAATCCAGACCATCAGCAGATTCCCTACAATTTCATTCATAGGCAGGATCATGCACAGATGGTGAAAGAACCTAAATACATTTTTCCTCTCTCTTTTAAAAAAAATCTTTTTTGCTTTGGTGGCTGCATTTTACTAGCTAAAAGGAGAGTGGTCAGTGTTCCTATTAAAGGCCATGTCAGTAAAAGTGCAATAAGGAAAAAGACAGATGCTGCGGCCAATAGGTTTCTTAACTTAAAGGTACATTATACTGTAGAACTTATTCAGAATTTTCCTTTGGAGACATCTCCATCTTTGAAGGCTGAACAGGGGAGGAAAGAGGGGGCTGGCCCCTCCAAATGTCTGTGCACATCCCTGTTCAAAGGACCTTTCTCACCCCATCAAAATGCATCACATAAAAATAATTAACAGCCCGTTGTGCCCTTTCTGCCAATAAAAGCTCAAGGTACATATCTTCACATGTTCTGGGAGTGTTCTCCTGTTGGTCAGTTTTGGAACAATTTTGCATCCAAAATTAAAATTACAGTCAATGTCCCTCTAGAACATGCATTTAGAACCCCCTTTATCATTTTATTTCATTTTATGTATTTTTTTATTTAATGTTGTTGTGGTCGTGTGTGCGTGTGTGAGACCTGTCTTGAATGACCAGCAGTGGGTGAGGATGGGGGTGGGAGAGGTGGGAATACGGTATAGGGTGGGTTTGTTATGGTGGGGGTAGGTGAGGACCCAAATGCAGAGAAGAGAGGCAGCTGAAGCAGGTATGCAGGGATTTATTTAATGACAGTCCAAAATACATGAGCATAAGGAAAAGCCAGAGCAAAAATCCAAACAATTGTCCAAACCAGACAAGGGGGAAGGCTGAAGTCCAAAACTAAGGTCCAAACCAGGCACAGAGGAAGTCCAAACAAAGGAACACTCACAGGAGAAGGCAGGAACACGGGTAGGGAAACGCAGACTGAGCAAACCACACAAACGACGAACTGGACGTCATGCAGAACGGGACAAAATGACAAAGCACAAGACAAAAGGAACACAGAGGTTAAGTACAAGAGGTAATGAGGTAATGGAACAGGTGAGACGTCAGGTGAATGACATTAGGGCGGGCAGGACAATCAGACAAACAAAGTGAAGCCAGACAAGACAAGACAAGACAGGAAGCTGACTACCAAAATAAAGCAGAAAGAAAGCAGAGCAAACAGAAACAGGGGAACAAGACAGGGCCAGGAAACAGGACCACGGAAACAGACAAAAAACACAAGGAGGCCAAAGAAAGGGAAACACCCCCCAAACAAAAACCCCAAACCACAACAGGGTTGGGGAAGGGAGTAGGTTGGCAGGGGTGGGTCAGTATAATCAATAATATTTTTTATTGTTTTAATCTTTTTGTGTTTGCCTTCATTTGATATTAATTTCATATTAATTTGATCTGGTTCCCTAATTGTGATAACCCACAGAAATTCATTTAAAAAAAAACAAACATCTAAAACACCCTAAAATTAAAGCTGAAAGTCAGCATGTTGACATCATAGAAAGCTTGGAGAACTCACTCATCAAACTATGTTGGACCAGGATAATAGCTTTGTCCTGATAGTCCAGCATCACACGGGCAAACAGCAAGGACATTATCACTGGTATTCAGGAGAAGAACAAAAAAAAACCTTCAATCAATAATATTTAACTTTCTGCCATCAAATCTTTCATTATCTTTTTTTTTTTTTTGACATTGGGTTAGACCAGAAAATTGCTGCTCATCATATTGGAGAGCTTCAGGAAAACACAGCAGATTGAGCAAATCGTGGAGGACCCTGGCTTGCATTGCACGATAAAGAGAGACGGAGGATCAAGCTTCAATTTGGGGCCTGTCGCCTGGGACAGAGACAAATACCAGGCTTGTGTAGACTTAAGTCAAATGCTCTTGTGACGTGACAACAATCCAAAAAAGAGACTTCATTTTGTGCTGAGTTTTGAAAGATGAACACTTCATTGCATTTCTATTAAAAATAATAAATAGTAAACTGTAACTGTAAAATAATCATGTGCAGCCCAAAGATTAGGAAAGCAGAAAATATTATGCACCTGCAAAAATCCCAAGAGAACTGTTGATGGATAACACAAAATCACTCTCATAATCTAAAATCCTCAGAAACAGGGAGGAGAAAGCAGAAATAGATGCCGTATTTCCCATAGATATAGATTTACAAAACAAATCATATTCGAATGAATGACTCAAGTCCGCTCCGAGGATGCTGACTGGTGGAGTGCACAGCCAGAGTGTCAAAAATAGTAGTTTGGTTGCTTAACACACATCTGTATTTGAAAATGTCAAACTTTATCCTTGAAGTACTACGGCTACTGAATTATCACCAAAGACTATAGAGTATCTAAATAAGAACATATATATAGAATATACAATAAGTATATATTATATTAATTAAATAAAGTATTCTTATGCTGTAAAACACACACCCACACGCATATAGGAAGGGACAAAAGCTGTTAAACATTTGACTTTAAATACAAATAATGTGTTTACTTTTCATACAGAACTGTAGATCTTTTTTGTGATTAACATTAACAACATACAAACACAAACATTAATGTACGGTAATAGTAGTAGTATATACAGTAGAAATAATAGTATGCAGCTAAGTAGGATTACAGCAGCTTTACCTTGTATTCACACCATATGGTAAAATCATGCTTTTTTTAAATATTTAATCCATCCCCTGATGTCCCTGGGACATCTGTGAGCATTCCTGCTCCCCCACCTTTGCACAGCCAAGGGATTTGCATCTTTCATTCAGAGCATTTTCCATTTTGAAATAAAGAAGCTGTGAAACAAAGCTAAAAACAATGTTGTAAATCAAAGCTGTACGCTGTTTTCTTTAAGTGTATGAACATTTGATTAACGGTGGAATTGGCTGCAATGCAAGGGGCAACAGCTGATATCTTGCCCAAGCACCAAATTGGTTAGAGCCAGCTGTCTGCCTTACGTGATCACCCAGAGTTAAATAATGCTTGTCTTGTCCCATCTGCTAGGTTAAAGGAACCTGTTTGGAACTCCAGCTGGCCATCTATGTGTGATGACACCAATACAGGAGTGGGTAACAATGTGTGTATTATCTGTCCAGCAGCTGCCACTCCATTCCCACAATTGTGAGTTCAAGATTCACAACCAAGATCAGCATCTAGATCCAGACGTGGTCCCATCCCGATGCTCCGACCCAGGGCCTGGGCTGCATTTACCCATCTCTTGCTCAAGTTTCTCTCTTAGTTTGTGGAAACCAGGTCTTCTGCGTGGCTCCTGCTCCCAGCAAATCATCATCAGTGAATAAACACTGGGGGGACAGTCCTCTGGAGCCTCCATGCGATAACCCCCCTCCACCTTCTCCTTCACCTCCTTCAGCGACTACATGAGGAGGAGGAGTACAAATGAAGTACAAACTGAAATACTGTGCATACTGATAAGTGAATTAAAAATTTCAAACTAATTTTACCAGCTTGGCAGTATTGAAATAATAATAAGAAACTCAAACTCAAAGATAACAGGAGACAATTCTTGCAAATTATTAACACAAGATTGCAAAAGCAATCCTGATTACAACCTCAAAAAAAGATTTCAAGCACTAATAATTGCCTATAGATGTTAAAAGCCCAAATACTCACACAATTTCTCTTATAATATTTGTAATAATATTAATATTATCTTTATTTGGACATTTTATTATTCCCTTTTCTTAACTAATTAGGGATCTTTCTTGAACATTTTCCAATTCTTGCAGCAGGACAAGCAGCATTATCTTGTTGAAGAGATCCATCCAGTATCGCCTTGGAAAACAGACTACCAACACTTATTAGTTTGTTTTTCAGTGTTAGTGTAAGACCCTTACGTGTGTGTTTTGCCATTACATATTTTCTATAAAATGAATAAGGGATATGATTATTCCAGTGTAATGTGAATGGTGTAGGTGGAGAGGGCTAGCAGTTAGCCAGTTAGCTCAAAGAGCGACAGCAACTGAACGGAGAGTCAGACTGATACTTTATTCTACAACATCAACCACACAATGCAAGGTGTCCACAGCTCTGTATTTACTTATCATTCACGACCAGTTGTAGGCTACATTATACAATAACCTTCATGCAGTTTGATTACGTCACAGTGATTTACGGCAATGCTGGTAAAGGGAGGGAAGAGGGGAGGTGTAGTATTTTGTGTGGTTTGTAAAATGCTCTAAATAATAAATGTTCCAAGTGAATAAGATAAATAGGTATGAAATTATGTTTACAAATGAAAATATTTTTTGTTATTACAGCAGGAAAGTAACAGTAACAGTACCCAACCCTAATAGTGAGTGTTGGAGAGAAATCCTATCAATTGTCCATTCAGCTCTCTTTGTCCTGATGAGTCATCCTATTTTAACAATCCATCATTCTCTGTCACATTTTGTTAGGTTTAGTCTGAACATCTCAGCCAGCAAATCTAACATACCTTTGACAGTAGTACAATGGCCTGGTTACCATTTGGATGGGTAGGTTTTGTCTTTATGGAACATGCAAAGTCCTCACAGAATGCCCTGCAAGGATGGGGATCAGAAGTGCCTTTTTACTGTGAGGCAGCAGTGCTTGGCCATTTAGGATTGACCCATCTCCCAGAATAAATAATCTTGGGCAGAATGGAATGGGTCCCTGCAATTGGCAGGTTATCATGAATAGGGTACACAAGTCTCCCGACCTTATCACAAGACCATGGGACATTTGGTGTGTCTTTTAACCCAAATCAAACCAATCTGGAGGGTGTCTAACCAAAGCAATGCACACATCTTGAATTTAAAGAGGTGCACCCTCACATGGCGCAACGTAGTTTTAATTTCCTACAGATTCTGTCATCATAAAGCTGTAGATCTTTGGTCACACAGGTACCATTTTTACATGGCAATAAACAGACACTAGATCTCAGTTGCTTACCTGACTGATTGAACTGACATTCAAACATCAACACATGTCATTCAGGACATTTAAACTCAATGTTTCCAACATTGGGACGCTATAGTGCCACTCACTATAGGTTTTGGCGACACAAGAAGACTAATCCACACTATGGAAATTGGAATATGCATTGTCATTTCATGGATGGGTATGGCAGCTGTCTAACCACTAAGCCAGCATTGGTCTTGGTCTCTCTGGCAACAGATAACAAATTACTAGGGAACACAACTTGACCCACATAAATCAACCTGCATATGAAGCAGTTACATACAGGCTGCAATTAGGGGAAATTTTTTTTCTAGGGATCATAAACATCTATCTAGCTAGTCTATCTATTCTATCTATCTATCTATCTATCTATCTATCTATCTATCTATCTATCTATCTATCTATCTATCTATCTAATCAACAGCCTCAGGACACCACCTGTTTGTAAGGCGCAAAAGAGACATGCTAACTGTCCCTTCGATTAATGCCTGATCCTGCTGTCCTCAAACAGTCGGCCTCAGCAGTCAGGGAGCATGGATTACCGGAGCACAACTAGAGTGACTAACAGAGCTGTGTTTAAGTAGCTTTGTTTCTTCCTTTCCAGAGTCTCTTTTTTACAGCCTCAACATAATCTGGTCCTCATGTGACGTCAACATTTGATTTGACCTATTTCCACCTGCTTGGACGTCTATGTGTACGACACAGGTCAAGAGGAGCTTTCTCCTTCTCCAAACCCTAACAGTCATAAGTAGATTAGTAACTGAGGAAAGTACCATATTTATACTTACTGTACCGTCACAACGTTCAGTAAATCTCTATCCCTTCTGTCTTACTACCATGATCTGTATGACCTTTAAAACGTTTCCTGTAAGCACAGTAAGTCAATCCAGAAGAGACAGTCTAGTGACATCTGACCTAGTCAGGTTTTGACCTTGCAGTGACATGGCAACAGAGTATTTTAACAAGCTTGATTCTCTTTCCTGTCGGTTGCGGGAAAGTAAGAATTGGAAAGATGTATCTAAAGTCCTTTTGCAGATTCTTATAGGGTGTCCTTTCTAAAAATCTACTTTATTCAGGGAGAGAGTGTACGCAGAGAGATACAGACATGTAAATGTCTGCCAATTCTCAGACAATAGGGCTGTGTTCAGTTTGATCATGCCAAAATGTCAAACAATGATTAAAAAAGTCATATTAAGTCACACTAATCTGAAGTACAATATATGGTAAGAACATTATTAGGCACGATTTGTTCTATAGATGTCAGACAGAAGATTGATTTTGTTTTATTGACTTAAAGGAATAGATTTCTTTTTTTTCTTCGCTGTCTTGATGAGAGTTAGATGAGAAGATGAAGTCAACTGGTCCAGGCCAAGATATACAGACTATTTCACAAAACCCCTCATACAACACAACTTGTTGTTGTAAGCTAGCTGTTTCCAACTTTCCAGTGTTAATGCTAAGCTACTACCCGTTGGCTGGCTGTAGCTTCATATTTAACATGCTCCAAAAGTAAACTATTGGTTGGCTGGACCTGACATGTCTGTAACACACCCATGTGCCTGGTGATTCACAGATACAGTAACATAACAGTATGATAGTGACATGTTCAGGTGCTACATACCATTTTAGGGTATGGTTGACGACCGTAAGAGAAGATCTCCCACAAAGAACACCGTAGCTCCAAACATCTGACTTTGTGGAGAATTTCTGAATAATGGAAGCAAAATATAACATATAAAAAAATGTAGAACCTCTTTTCTAATTCTGGGACTACTTTACTAATATTTTACAAGTTATTATAAACTCAGTAAGTACTTCATCTGGTGGATTAAATAAGTAAATATAAATTATGCTGGAAAAGTTATGCATCATGTCCTTACACCAACCTCTTCTTTTATTGATGGATTATTACTGATTATAAGGTATTCATAAATTTGGTATCCATTAATAAAGCTATATTCTAAACCTATGAATGCTTCATACAATTAATATTAGTACCAAAAAGAGGTCTTGGAGGGACAGAGATAACACTTAAGTATTACAGAGGGGCAGAAACAGATATAGAAACAAAACAAAACCATGTAGAAGAAAAGTTACACCATTTTCAAAACCCCCTCTTTCTTCAGCGCTTCAGGGGCGGTCCATTTGACCGGCAGTTTGGCATTATCTGACACCTTTGAGTCCACCTTGGTCAGGCCGAAGTCACTGACCTGGCCATGCTGTCATCAGAGACCAGCACGTTACGAGCCGCCAAATCTCTGTGAACCAAACTTCTTGGACTCCAGGTACTCCATCCCCTCACACACATCACTAACCACATACATTGACACGCACAAACAATTGCATTGTTACCCATGAACGAATGCGAGCACACGCACGCACATGCACGCACGCACGCACACCACACACACACACACACACACACACACACACACACACACACACCCACAACCACACACACACAACACACACCCACACAACACACAACACACACACACACACACACACAAAACACCACACACACACACACAGATCCCAGCCCCAACCTCCTCTGGGTAAGTCATTTCTGCTGTACAGAACAATACATTCATAAAAGTTTGAACTCACAGAGCAAAGCAAAGAAGCTAACTGAGTTCACAACTGAAGTCCTCGTGTCCTCAGAAAGTTAACCAAGGTTTCCCTGCAACACAAACACATATGTGGACAATACTTGAATAAGGTTTTAATAGAAGATTTCTTAGTTTTATTTATGAGATTATACACATAGACAGAAATTCCTTTTTGGTTAGCTAATGCGTTAAGCCCGAGCTAAACAAGTTACTGTATAAGCACCACAAGCGTTCACAACAAGCTTCTGGATTGTGGCTAATGTCATTAACCAGGAGAGAATTCTTGAATCCTCCTCCTTAAAGCTGCATTGCCATCATAGGCATACATTGCATCAGTAGTGGCTCCAAGTGGCAGCAGGGCAGTCTGTAATTGTGTTTGGAACACAATGCAAACACTAGCCTGAGATAAAACAAGCAAATCCATCACAAAGCCATTTACCTCTGGTAAAAACGGTTACTACTAAGATTTGAGGACATCCATCTCAAAGCAATCACACTGTAGTACAAAAATTACAAGCAAACGCAATCAGTGGAAACCTGTAGTACCTGTGGCGATCCTTCAGGTGTGTCCAGATAACTTGAGTACCCAGAAGGTAAAACAACACTTGTAAACTAATAAACCTAGCATTATTCTTTTCCTTACTGGCTGCTGGTGGGAAATTGTAGAAAAAAAAAGATAATGTATTCATAGGTGGGAGTCCGCTTTCTGTTTAGAGGGTCCTTTGCTGCTGGTTTAGGAGATGCTCCCACCAATGACTCATCTTTTTTTTGGAAGATTATTTATTTGGGCATTTTTAGGCCTTTATTTTTATAGGACAGATGAAGACATGGAAGGGGAGAAAGATGGGGAGTAAACCTCTATATATGTGTGTCGGCTCTACCAACTGAGCTAACCCGGCCACCGCCAGCAATATTTCCATCCACACATTTTATCCAAATTAAGTGACATCGCATGAAAAATGCCTTATGGAAACATTAAAATTCGATGGAATTTATGAATACGGACTCAAGGAAATCCGTTCTAGCATCTTGGCAGTGCCAGGTGCTGAACTGGCACCTCTCCAGCTCCAGTCCCCACCCTACTTTGGTAGTATGTGAACTGGAAACGCGACCCTCTGGTTCAACCCATCTCCCCACACAACATTATAAATATATAGAATATATATATATAATATATATATATATATATATATATATATACACACACCACACACACAAAATATATAATATATATATACAAAGAGGCTCGAAAGTTTGGGCACCCCAGGTAAAAATTTGTATTAATGTGCATAAAGAAGCCAGAAAAGATGGAAAATCTCCTAAAGAGCATCAAATGACAGATTAGACATTCGTATACTATGTCAAAAAAGTTAGATTTTATTTCCATCATTACAATTTCCAAATAACAGAAAACAAACAATGCCGTCTGCTAAGTTGGGCACCTGCAGAGTTAATACCTTGTACTGCCCCTTTGGCAAGTATCACAGCTTGGAAACCCATTCTTCCTTACAAAAGTTGCTTTTCTCAAAATCCTGCGAGCTGTTCTGTCTGATATTTTTCTTGGTCTTCCAGATGTTGCTTTAACTTCCACTGTCCTGATGACCTGCCATTTCCTCATCACATTCCGAACAGGGATATTGGCATCTATAAAATGCTTTGCTATCTGCTTATAGCCTTCTCGTGCTTTGTGAGCGCAACTATTTCAGTTTCAGTTTTCTAGACAA
>NW_022605154.1:0-16272 GCF_008692095.1 Etheostoma spectabile | reverse complement strand
CTCAAAAAATCAACCCCCCCCCCCCCCCCCCCGCATAGCAGCAGCATATGATAAACACGATATATATAGTGCAGTGATTGCTATGGATTTAAAATTTCCTGTAGATAAAAAACGTTTATCATGCTAGTTCCTTGATTAATAGGTAACTGATATTGTCACCCTAGATGACAGTGGACAGTTATAATGCCAGACTCAAAGCATAGTATAGCAACTCTGACAAGGTTAAGCTTACAAGATAGAAACATAGGTCTTCATGTAAAGTAGCTGCTCTGTGATGTTGAATATTCACATTGCTTAAATTTTTTCTGTTGTCTGTTAACTAGCTGATGATTGCAAAAAGAAATGGAAGAGCTTGAGGGACATGTTCAGGAAGGAAAGAAAGAAGGATAAAGATAGGCAAAGGAGTGGCGAGGGTGCGAGCAGTGTCCGGCCATGGCGGTACAGTGCGGTCATGGGCTTCCTCAACCCTTTTATGGAGGACTGACCAACGTCCACTAATATGGGTGGAGGGGAAGTCTTAGATGACAGTGGACACTGGCCAGAGGACAGTGATACTGCCACGACCGGGCACAGTCAGGCACAAGAGCAGACACCACAGCTTCAGGCACAAGAACAGGCACCACAGCTTCAGGCATCAGACAACACACCAGTGCAGAGAGCAAGCCAGCCCACCCAGAGAAGGAAGAGGCCCCACACCTCTGACTTTGAGGAGAGACTACTCACAGCATTGGAGGCTGTGAGCAACAGACCGGTACCTGTCCCCAGCCCGTCTCCTCCTCCTCAGCCTCCTCCTGAAGATAGTGATAGCTATTAAAAGCCTGCAGGAATACTTCAAAACACTGTCTTTGAGAACAAGGCAGGATCTCAAGTTTGAGATGCATCGCCTAGTGTATGAGACAAAGTGTTGTGAGGTTGACCCTTGGGCTGAGGGGGACGGGGTGCAGCTGACAACACTGTGAGGGGTGTTAGTAAGCTTGTTACCCTCGCAGTGCTGTCAGCTGCCCCCTGCTCTCTCTCCCTCATATGCACGTGCACATACACAGTATCATTTACACAATACACATAATAAAAGTTAATAATAATAATAGTAAAAGTTAATAATAATAAAAGTTAATAATAAAAGTTAATAATAATAATAAAAGTTAATAAAAATAATAATAAAAGTTAATAAAAATAATACTAAAAGTTAATAATAACAATAAAAGTTAATAAAAAATAAAAGTTAATAATAATAATAATAAAAGTTAATAATAATAATAATAATAATAATTAAAGCTGCAAGCAGCGATGGAGGGCCCTCGCTAACCTGCGCGAGTCGGGGTTACTGGCGGACGCCTCTCCTTGCGACCGCGCATTTACGCGTCACTCATACGCTGAAAATCATTGCCAATGAAAAGTGAACTCCCTGCTGAGTTCATTGATACCTCACACAAGCCTATACGTCATACACATCATTATCCGTGAAAGGGGAAGTGGCCAAAAGTCCACACATTAAAAACAAAATGGCGGACTTCCTGTTGGGTTTAGGGGGGGGCACCATGGAGTTTTATGTCCGCCCTGCCATGCTACATATGTGTACCAAGTTTCGTGACTCTACGTTAATCGAGCTGCAGGGGCTCAATTTTCTTAATTTTATAGGTGGCGCTGGCAAGACATTTTTGTGCGCCCATTCCCGAAACCATTAAAATTCAATTCAATTCAATTTTATTTATAGTATCAATTCATAACAAGAGTTATCTCAAGACACTATACAGATAGACCACACTCCAGAATTTACAAGGACCCAACAGTTCTAGTAGTCTCCTAGTCTCCTCCAGAGCAAGCAACAGTGCGACAGTGGTGAGGAAAAACTTCCTTTTAGGCAGAAACCTCGGTCAGACCGTACAAAATACGAAAATTTTCACCAGACTTGATGCGACCGCCAAATTTGGTGGGTTTTTGAATATGGTAAGTCCTCCAAAAAGGCAATTCCTTTGCCGGATAAAAGAAAGAAAGAATAATAATAATTCCTTCAGTTCCAATAGGCCGCTTCGCTGCCTGTTGACGCTCTCGGCGGCCCCTAATTAAAGCTGCAAGCAGCGATGGAGGGCCTCTCTAACCTGCGCGAGTCGGGTTATACTGGCGGACAGCCTCTCCTTGCGACCCAGCGATTTATGGTAAAATCCGTCGCCCAATGTTAAAAATGAACTCCCTGCTGAGTCAAAGACACCTCACACAAGCCTATACGTCATTATCCGTGAGAGGGGGCGTGGCCGCATAATTTGGGGCCGGGTCAAACATCACTATTGAAAAAGAAACTCTACGGAGTTCATTGATACCTCACACAAGCCTCTATGTCATACAGGTTATTATCTATGAAAAGGGGGCGTGGCCGCATCATAGGGGGGTGGGTCAAACATCAAGAATGAAAGAGGAACTCTCGACTGAGTTCATCGATACCTCACACAAGCCTATACGTCATACAGGTCATTATCTGTGAAATGGGGCGTGGCCGCATCATATGGGGGTGGGTTGAAGATGATTGGATGAAATCTCTAGGAGGAGTTCGTTAAAGTATAGCACCTTGTCTTTTAGGCCTACTTCCTGTTGCCACTAGGGGGCGCTATGACTTTGAGCGAATTTCGGCATGTAGATGTCGTCAGGGGCTGACTCTGATGAATCCTGAAAAGTTTCAAGCCAATTGGACAATGTACACTCAAGTTACACACTTCTTCCTGTCAAAGGGCATATTTCCTGTTGCCAGATGGCGCTATCTCCAAAAGTCCATATTGCTGTAGGTGTCCTCAGGCCTGGACTCTTGGTTTTTGTGGGAAATTTCAAGCAGATACGACAACATATACTGTAGTTACAGCCAATTTCATCTTCATCGCTAAACACCCAAAATGGCCGCCAGCCCCGCCTACACCGTATGACGAAAAGTTTTTCTGTTAATAACTTTTCATCGGTAACATCTTAAGATAACACATATCAAGTTTGAAGAGGAGTTTGTTAAAGTATAGCACCTTGTCTTTTAGGCGTACTTCCTGTTGCCACTAGGGGGCGCTATGACTTTGAGCCAATAGCGGCGTGTACATGTCGTTAAGGGCGGACTCTGATGAATCGTGAAAAGTTTCAAAACAATCGGACAACGTACGCTCAAGTTACACCCACTTCCTGTTTCGGTGGCGAATCGCACAAATGGCCGCCCCACCACGGCCACGCCCTATGACGAAAAGTTTTTCTTTTAACCCTTGTATTGTCCTTTGTGTCACAGGGACATGTTTAGCTCATGTGACCTTTTTGTACTAGCCTGCCATTCGGCTTCGGGGTCCCGAGACACCACTTTCATTCCATGTCAAATACCATCGTGGCCTCATCCTTTGGGTCTCAGAGACCCCCTGTTTTATGTTCGATGCCATTATACGAACGTCCGACCACTGCAGTGGCGCCCTCATCCTCCGGGGTCCAGAGGACCCATCCTTGTTTGATGTCATCTTTCTCCTACCCTTGAGGCCTCAGCCTCGCCATTTGGGTCCCTGGGACACAGGGTTGTGTGTGTGTGTGTGTGTGTGTGTGTGTGTTCCAAAAACAGATTCATTTGTTGGGCCTCGTCCACGTGGGCCAAAAGGCTAAGGGCAAATACAGTCTGCACAGTAGAAGGCCCGCGTGCAGCTCCCGCAGATGTATCTCTTGCAGCCACCGCACACGATGTGTGATTTGCGGTCCTTTTTTTCTGGACAGAGCTGACACCGCTTCCTTTTGCTTTGCACCCTCGGTGTGTCCAGTTCAGAATCCCCATACTCCTCTAGGCCCCTTGTGACTGTGCCACCGCCGCCGCTGCCGTCGCCACCACCACCACCACAGGACCTCCTCGCTGTGACGACGGCCTTGATAAGTGCGGCGGACGCGTCTGTGCGAGGCAGACGCGTCCGTGCGAGGCAGATGCCGCCGTCTCTCAATGAGCGGATTCACAAGCGCCCTTCCCAATTGCTCGAGGAACGCCCTCCTCTTGTTGAGCTTGCCGAGCATCCACTCGGGCCTGAGCTCTCGCCACAGTACAAAGGCGTTGTAGGCGGACACGTTGAGGATGTTGTGGAAGACGGCGAGGGGCCAGCGCGCCGTCTTCCTGCGGCAGCTGTACGTGCCCACGAGCTTGTCCAGGTTGTCCACGCCGCCCTTGGTGTGGTTGTAGTGGAGGATGATGTCGGGTTTGGCTTGCCTGCCGGCGCCGACGCGCATCCCCCGTGTGGGAAAATAATACAATGACTGAGGTGGTGATGAACAGGGCACTCAGGAACGGCCACGTAAAAGCTGGCTTAAAGTATATACTGAATTAACCAAAGACTAAATAAGAGTGTGTGTATGTGTGACATATTATACATTATGCTTTGCAGCTGGGGTACAGCTAGGAGGGAGAGAACAGGAGGGCTATCTTAGTCAGATAAGCTACAGTGAGCACGAGAAGAGGAGATGGTGAGGCCAAGGACACTGAAGTTCGAGGACGGTCTGATAACTCAGAGAACAGGACAAGAAGGGAGTGAACATAGCTGTCTTGTGAAGTAAATGATAACTGAAAATAATAGACAGGCAAGAAGGAGAGGCAGAGCATGGATTGTACCCCAGCAACAGTATAGCTGACCAATCAGGCCCCACAAGGGGAACCAATATAACCCTGAGCACGCTATTGTTTAATGCCTTTTTGGGAACCTCTGTACTAGACAAGTTCCCATCAGGTCCGTGCACGTTTAACTGCCCGGAAACGCATTTCATCTGTTGACCACAAGAATAAACGCTGTGTTAATTCATCATGGAGTCAGTTGTCAGTTTATAGAAGGATTTCTCCAACAATTTGGTGACCCCGGACGGATAACGTAATTGGACAGGAGAATCCAACTGGACCTTGGCATTGTGTCCACGGTCCATTGTTGAATAATACGGGTGGCGGTAGGAGAGGAAAAGGGACAAATAGTCAGAGGAAATACGTCCAGATGGTTGACGAGGTAGGAGACTGCTAAGGACAGATAGTTCAGATGAGTGATTGTGAATTGCCACCCTGGTTCTGTGTGAACAACCTGAAAAAGAGTTGCAGTTAACAGATTGTCATTGTAATTTACGAGTCCACCGTGAGTGTATTTGTGCAAAGGAGTGAGAGGTCACTTTTAAGTTGTAAAGATTATAGAGATGTACATAAAAAGGCTCTAGATGGAGTCTTAATGAAAAGTTGTTTGTTGTTGCATGTGTGATTTTTGTTGTGGTTTGGCTTGTTGGATTTTTTCTCACTGCTATTTGTTGTAAAATGACGACCCTTATGGTAAAGTGTTAGTAGGGGCAGTGAAAAAGTATGGCAATAAGGAGAGGAGAAAGTAGCAAAAGAGATTGTGAAAGAATGGGAGAGAGGAGGATGGATTGAGGGAGAAGGGGCGCCGTCCCCGGAGAAAGTGAATGAAATAGTGAAGTATGAAAAAGTAAGTTGGAGTATGCGGAAAGCAGGCAGAGGAGAAAAGAAAGAAAATGGTTTAATTGACTAAACCAAAGCAGAAGGAGTATGAAGCGCAGAAAGAGAAATATGGGGTGGGTTGAAAATGACAAATGCAATACAGAAACAATTGGGATTGACAAAACAAGATGACAAAAGTTCACCAAAAACTGAGACAGAAGCTGAACAGAATAAAACCGCTAGCGCAGAGAAAACCCCGCTGCCCGCTGAGGCGCCCCCGCCAACAAACCTTTTATCCAGACATAAGAAACCTAAGAATTTCCGCTCCACCGCCGCCGTATACAGGTCCACGGCATCAAAACCCACAGTCCAAGCCCCAGTGGTAACTGCCCATTTACAGCCAAAGTGCATTACAAATAGACGTACCACAGGACCCATTGATACCGGCATTAGAGGGCCGCGTACAGGATTAGAATGTTATCTAAATTTAATGGTACAGTCAGCGTCAGGGGAGCAGCAGCGGTCCACCACACCAGCGGCCACAGTCCCAGCCGCCCAAGCAAAGCTAGTACCCACATACTTCAGCGCTTTGCCAACAAAATCCAGAGCATTTTCACATGTCAGTAAAAGGACCCAGTCACCTCACCATAGTACCCCACAAGACTCAGGAAGTAAGGAAGATAGCGAACAGTCAGACAGCAGCAGGGAAAGTGAGCAAACAGACAGAAGCTCTAGCTCTAGGGAAAGGACTAAAAAACGACATAAACGCAGGCCCAGATCTAGATCACAAAGTCCTCAAGACGTTTTTGTAGCAGGCACATTTAAAGGTAAATTTACCAACGAGGACCCTGACGAAGTTATGCTGCGAAGATCAACTAGAATAAGGGAAAGACTTAACAAAGAGTTCAGAGAGATAAAAGAGCAGCAAGAGCAGCTGCGTCGAACAGTGAATGAGCTCAGTGAGGAAGAGCAGACGCGCCACACACCAGAGGCGGGGCTACAATGCCCACTCCGCCCAGTAGGAGGAGGAGGAGGACTGTTGATGTACACCCCTTACAGTTTTGTGACTTAGATGCTTGTGTGCAAAACTCCCCTCCCTGACAGGAGGGGCTGAGCATTTCCTCACAGCTTTCAATAGTCTTACAGCAGGAGTGCAGCTGTGTTTGGGAGATCTCAGAGCAGTATTGGGTAGAGTAATGGGAGCAGATGAAGCTAGTGCTGCCCTCACCAGAGGGGGAGCTGGACCCACTGTTCCCGCATCAGTGCCTGCATCAGCAGTAACCCCTGGCATTTGGGCTGAGCTGCACCGCATGTATCCCACAGTTGGGGATCATGCAGCATGGCATGATTTAAAAAAGACTAAGTGATGAAAATTTTGATGCCTATGCAGATAGAGCAAAAAAGATTTGGCAGCGTGCTATGAGGGAACCGTGGGACCAGTCCGCCGCCACAGTGGCGCTGTTCCGCCATGGGGTACTAGGGGGATACCCACAGCAGTTCAGACACAGTTAGGAGGAGTAGTAGGCCTGCAAACAATGACCGATGCAACATGGGGCGAGAATGTGCGTCATTTCCTGTCAAAACACCAAAAAGGAGCAGAGCAACAAAAGATGAATTAAAAAGACTACAAACTCAATTGTTAAAGAAACAACTGGAAGAATTAAACAAGCCCAAGCCCAGCAAAGCTAAACAAATGACAGTCTCACAGAACCCCCACAGTCAGAAGCCCCAGTGTTGGAAGCAGTCACTCACTCTTACAGAGAGCACAAGCTTCCTGGCCACCACCCCCACAACCACCATGGCCAGCGAACACGAGCCAGCAAATTTGGCCCACAAGAGGAAGAGGGCGAGGTTTCAGAGAGGAGGAGGAATGACTAGGTCCAGGCCTGGAGGAAGGACCTCTCAGCCCTACTCCTTTGCTACAACTGTGGTCAGCAAGGCCACTATGCAAGAGAATGCCAAGAGCCCCCAGCACAGCCCCTAGAGGGCCAGGGAGAACCCTCACCCCAACCATACCCCGGTGAGCCATGGCCACTGTCCCCCGCTAATCAGGCCCTACAACAGCAATGGTATGACCAACAGGGTCCACAATGAAGGTGTCCTCCCACTGATTTCATTTTGGTCTGACCACAGAACCCCTCATTACCCTCACTATTCAAGGTAAACCACATGTAATGCTGGCAGACACAGGAGCAACGTTCTCCTGTCTAAATTCCACCTACTTCCCTCCTCAGCTCAAACTCAGTCAGTTATGGGAGTCAGTGGGACCCTATCTTACAGCACTTCACACAGCCATTGTTAACCGAATTTAACTCACAAACACACACACATTCTTTTTTGCTTTCCCCTGCATGCCCAGTAAATTTATTAGGAAGAGATCTTATGTGTAAATTGAATCTGTGCATATGGATGAATGTGGATGGCATTCATGTCACTCCTGTTCCTCCAGTATCCACTCCTGATTCCCAGTCACCATTCTCTCCCTCACACCAACCCCAGTGTCAGAACTACACCAATATGTATATTGGTTACGCCTGCTTCCCACAGGCCCTGACACACCCTCCATTCAACATGCATTCAACATCCTGAAACCAGCCATATACAGACTGCACCCCTACATGTCCCCACTCCCACAAGTACACTGTACTCTACATGTAGCTGACGACCTGGACACCCCATATCAAGATGACTGGGAGACAAACATGCAAGGACAGCACCCACTTCTCTTATGCAGAGGCATATATTGTGGTAAAGAAGGGGGTGCTGCTTCTGTGGTCTTAACGCACTCCTCTGAAGACTGGTACACACTCTGGGACTCTTCTTCCCCCATGTCACACTCGCAGTAGGATTTGGCCAGCAGGCCAGATCCCTGGGCCCTATGATAAAACGTGCACTAACATTTAAATGGCTCCCTACCTCCACACCTGGCCTTCTAAAAGCTGACACTGACGCTGAAGACATGTGGTGCTTTAAGGGCCTCACACAACAGAGAAAACATTGCCTGAAGTTCCCCACTCCCCAGAGAACATGGACTCCCCTGCACTGACCATCCCAGCGCAGCTACCCCGCCCTACTAACTCTTCCCCAGCATCTGTTCACACCGGCCCATATGACACTGGACTCTTAGAAACACATCCTGTGACTGTTACAATCAGACCGCAGCACCACACAGTCATTCACAGACCACAGTATAGACTCACCCCTGACCAGGTCCAAGGCATAGCTCCAACCATTCAGGGACTCTTAGAAGCTGGTGTCATATATCCCACTCGTTCTCCCTGGAACACTCCCATTTTACCTGTCCCCAAAGCTGGAGGAAAAGGATGGCGCATGGTGCAGGACTTCAGACCCATTAATGACATTACTGTCCCAGCTGTGCATCCTGTCCCAGACCCACATGTCTCTTTGACATCACTTAACCCCTCCTTCACCCACTTCACAGTGGTTGACCTGGCCAATGCTTTCTTCTCTGTGCCCCTACACCAAGACTCACAGGAGTACTTTGCATTCACTTTCAATGGTCAACAATACACGTATTCCAGTTGCCACAGGGATATAGAGACTCACCTGGACTGTTCAACAGGATCCTCAAATCTCATCTTCTGCAGCTGCAACTCCCCACAACTGTGGTCCTCATACAGTATGTGGACGACCTTCTGCTGGCTGCTACAGATCCCCTCACCTGTGTGGAACAGACAATGGCACTGCTGACATTCCTAGCCTCAAAAGGCTACAAGGTCAAAAGGGACAAAGTACAAGTTGCTAGGAGACAAGTCCTCTTTCTGGGCAGACAAATTTCATCAGCAGGCCTTGGGGTGTCTCCCAGCCATAGACAGGCTATTCTGCATCACCCGCTTCCCCTCACAGTTGCAGACATGCTGTCTTTTCTGGGCCTCACAGGATACAGCCGCTCACATATCCCTGACTATACCAACAGAACTACATCGCTCAGGAACTGGTGGCTGCTGCTGGTCATCGCTGTCTCACCGCCCCCCTCCTATGGACAACAGAGGCCGAGGCCGCCTTCTCTGACCTCAAAAGTGCCCTAGCAAGGGCAGAGACACTCACCTCCCCAGACTACTCACTCCCATTTCATATGGATGTTTCTGAAAACAATGGCTTTCTCAATGCCATTTTATTTCAGAAAAAAGGGGGAGACAGACATGTACTGATGTACCACTCATCAAGGCTGGATACAGTGGAAAAAGGACAGACAACCTGTGCCCGCTATGTAGCGGCGCTGGCAAAATCCATTGACAAAACAGCACATATTGTAATGTGCCATCCAATAACAATCCACACACACACATGGTGTCACAGCTTTTTTGGCCAGCAAGGAATTTGCATACAGTGCCACAAGGAGAACAAAACTGCAGACTGCCTGTACCCAACCGCACATCACCTACTCATCAGAAGGAATAAACATGGCCAACAGTATGAGTAGACAGGGAGTGCCACATGTTTGCGAGGAAGAAGCAGCCCAAGAAAGCAGAATAAGGTCAGATCTGGAAAACGTACCAGACATGTCGGCTGACATGTGGCTCTACACAGACGGATGTTGCTACAAAACAAGGATGGGACTAACAAAGCATCATATGCAGTAGTCCAACAACACCCAGATGGAACACATCAGACATTGGAAGCAGGAATAATAAACCAACCAGCGTCAGCACAGAAAGCAGAATAAAAGCTCTGATCGCAGCCCTTCTGCTAGCCAAAGGAAGAACAGTGAACATTTTTACAGACTCTGCTTATGCTCATGGAACAGCACACTTGGACGCGATCATGTGGAAAAGGCGAGGATACGTCACCTCTGCAGGAATGCCCATAAAACATCAGAAGGAGATAATGGAGCTAGTGGAGGCTATTGCCGCTCCACTAAAGGTGTCCATAATGAAATGCAAAGGACATGACACAGGGCAAGGAAGAGTAAGTGCAGGAAACGAGGCCGCAGATTCTGCAGCCAAAAGAGCGGGAGGATACTCCCCAAAACAGATGGTACTATCGAAAGAGATAGAATCACAACCAATGGCACTGGAGCTAAAGACATTCTAGAAATGCAGAAAAAGCAGGAGCCTATGAATGGATCAGTGGCAGCGGAGCGGCGCCACAAAAGACAAAGATGGGATATGGAGGTCTCATCAAGGAAAGATAGCAGCATCAGCGAGATGTGCAGAATGTTGCTACCTGAGGCACACAGACCAACACATGAAGGAAGAAAACAGACTCTCCTGAATCTGTCTGAGCTGTGGTGGCACCCCAATTTGAGGGACATGGTGACACATTTTTGTCAGGAATGCAGGGTGTGTGGAGAGCATAATGTTCAGAAACCATACACCACACCAAAAGGAGCGTACCCAGTCCCCACAGCTTGTTTTCAAGATATCAGTATAGATTATACTGATATGGGCGCAGAAATGTGGTAGGGGGAAAAAGGTATCTTCTGGTGATGGTAGACAGGTTCTCTAGGTGGGTAGAAGCCATTCCCACCAGAAAAGAGGACGCAAAAACAGTGGTGAAATGGCTCAAAACTGAACTCATCCCGAGGTATGGGGTCCCCAGGCAAATAAGGTCAGATAATGGCACACATTTTAACAACAAACTACTAAGAGAAGTAGAACAGGCCTGGGAATCACTCATGCCTTCGGATCAGTTTATCATCCACAGTCACAGGGAATGGTGGAAGAGCAAACCAGACATTGAAGGTAAGATAGCCAAGGCATGTGCAGGAAGCAAGTTAACATGGGTAGAAAGCCTCCCATTGGCCCTCATGGCTATGAGGTCCTCAGAAGGACGAGAAACACATTTGACCCCACATGAAATAATGACAGGGAGAAAATGCCAGGACCTCACTAGATGGAGGCCACATGCCAATGTTAGATGTTCAGCAAATAGAAATGACAGACTAATGAAAAGCTAACATCTCTGGTTTCAGCCCTTTCTACGCAGGTCCAGTTGGCGAACAGGAAACCGCAGGAGGAAGACGTAATAGTGCAGGACTTCTCTAAAATGAGGTGGAAGATGTGTTAGAGTTATCAGCAGGTGCAGGCCAGGACAATTTATGGATCAGGTGGCTAATACAGAATGCCAAAAACACACATGGAAGGGTGGGGCGTGGCCTGTGCCACAGCTAGACCAGTCATGTTCACTAACCCGGCCCCGTTGTTTCCTATGAGGAACCCAGCAGGATATGCATGCATGTTGAACTTCACACACTCTAAGACAGCTTCCCGCAATTGTACTACCCTAGCATCCCTCTTTCCCCCAGGCTTTGAAAAACCAGGGTATTTACCGCCATAAAGGGGGAGGGTGCAAGATATCACTGTTTCAATCTCACCGGATCAAGCAAGCCCACAATCAAACTAGGTGATATACCCCCAGACTGGTGTAATACAACTGTACAAAACAAAACAGCCCTAGGCCCAGTGGCTAGAATAGGACTATTCTACTATTGTTGTGGTCTTAGTTGTACTCCCAGATAAAGTTCCCAAATCAAACGTCAGGAGTTTGTGCTATGGTTAGATTAGCTATGCCCATATCTTTGGTGGGGAGTAGAGTCACTATACCCACCATAAGGCTGTGCAACTGACCGTAAAGAGAAGGCGCAGGGCCCGTAGTATGCAAGGCCCGGCTTTTGATCCATGGGCGGGAACCCCACCTATATAGACAGCATAGGAGTTCCTAGGGGTGTCCCGAATGAATACAAATTGGCAGATCAAATAGCCGCAGGATTTGAGAATATACCACTGCTTTCAGCCATCTCCCCGTCACTCCCAGCAAAAATGTAGATAGGATAAATTTTGTGCATTATAATGTTTTACGCTTGAGCAATGCAACTAGGGATGCCATCGAAGGCCTGGCCGAGCAGATGGCCCCAACGTCCCTCATGGCGCTCCAGAATAGGATGGCGCTGGACATGCTGTTGGCTGAAAAAGGAGGAGTCTGTTCCATGTTCGGAGAGATGTGCTGTACGGTCATCCCTAACAACACTGCCCGGATGGGAAGGTCACCAGGGCTTTGAACCAACTTCGAGCCCTTTCCCAGGAGATGCATGCGCCTCAGGTGTATCAAATCCATGGAGGGGTGGATGACACCTTTTTGGCAAATGGAAGAATCTTATCACTGCTGTTTGACATCTATTGCTGTTTTTCTCGCTATTCTAGTTACCTGTGGGTGTTGCTGTGTCCCTGCCTGCGGACCATGATATCCGGCTCATCACCACTGCCTTGTCCAAAGAAAAGCGCCGCCTCCCTATTCCGCTGGGATGCTGCCATTACTCACCATGCCTGAGGACGGGGAGGACGTTGAGGCACTGCAGTTAGTGTAAAAAGTGTTCGCACCTAGTAGGTGCGAAAAGGGGGAATTTGTGGAAAATAATACATGACTGAGGTGGTGATGAACAGGGCATCAGGAACGGCCACGTAAAAGCTGGCTTAAAGTATATACTGAATTAACCAAAGACTAAATAAGAGTGTGTGTATGTGTGACATATATACATTATGCTTTGCAGCTGGGGTACAGCTAGGAGGGAGAGAACAGGAGGGCTATCTTAGTCAGATAAGCTACAGTGAGCACGAGAAGAGGAGATGGTGAGGCCAAGGACACTGAAGTTTGAGGACGGTCTGATACTCAGAGAACAGGACAAGAAGGGAGTGGAACATAGCTGTCTTGTGAAGTAAATGATAACTGAAAATAATAGACAGGCAAGAAGGAAGAGGCAGAGCAGGGATTGTACCCCAGCAACAGTATAGCTGACCAATCAGGCCCCACAAGGGGAACCAATATAACCCTGAGCACGCTATTGTTTAAGTGCCTTTTTGGGAACCTCTGTACTAGACAAGTTCCCATCAGGTCCGTGCACGTTTAACTGCCCGGAAACGCATTTCATCTGTTGACCACAAGAATAAACGCTGTGTTAATTCAACATGGAGTCAGTTGTCAGTTTATAGAAGGATTTCTCCAACACCCGTGTGCAGCGTGCTCAGCAGCACCACGTTCCTGTGCCTCTTGGGCACGTAGGACACCAGAGTGGCGACGGGCGTGAAGGCAAACTTGGACGAGAAGACCGCACGGCCCTTGGTGGCGAGCAACGCCCCCGGCAGCTCGGGCTTGTTTTTGCGCATTGTGCCCACCACGGTGAGGCGCCGCTCAGCGAGCAGCCGCTGGGCCAGCGCGTAGGAGGTGAAAAAGTTGTCGCACGTCACGTTACGTGGGCCCCTCAAGCCCTCGGTCAGGTCAAGCATCACACGGGCGCCCAGATTCCTCTCGGGCGTGGCGCTCCCGGACTTGCCTGTGTAGAGCTGCATGTGCCACGCGTAGCTGGAGCCGGCGTCGCAGGCCACCCACGACTTGAGTCCGTACCGGGCGGGCTTGCTGGGCATGTACTGGCGGAAGGCGCAGCGACCTTGTGAAAGTGGCGTGTCAAAACAAGAAGATGGAACACAATGGATAGAGATGGAAGAAAAAATTTAACACAAGCACACACACACACACAAAGAAAGACAAGTGTACGGCAGAGGTACAAAAAACACAACCAAGCAAAAAAAATAATAAAATACAACACCTCAAAAGGGCACCAGGTCACGTCGGTGCCCGGGTTGTAGAGGCGAGGCAGCTGCCGCGTCCACTCGTCCCACACCTGTCGTACGGCCGCCAGTTTGTCCGAGGCTTGGCGGGCAGCTCTCGACTTCTTCTTCTTCTTCTTCTTCTTCTTCTTCATTCACTTGTTGTTCTGTCTTCCTCTTCTCATTCACTTGTTCTCCTCCTTGGTCTTGAACTTCAACGTCCACTTGGCCTTGGTCATCATCTTTGATGTCGTCGTTATCGTAGCAGCGTAGTCTTTTTCTCTGCTGTGTCGTGTATACGTTGGTCCTATTGTGGGTTTTCTCCGTTTTGTACCTTGGCTTCAGCGGGGACATGTGCGAGCGGCACCGCCGCTCAAGAGAATCCGATGCAGCTTCAACTCCAGTGTCAAACGACGGGCCATGCTGCAGCTGCTCCCCCGGCTGTGCCGAGCCACGTGCAAAAAGTGCACAGGTCCAAAACAAGAAGATGACAAATGTGTCTGAAGTGTATATATATGTGTGTGTGTGTAAAAAAAATAATTAGTAGACAGATGTCAACCTTTAGTTTTCTTTTTTTAACCTTCCTTCCACTCGCCTTTGCCTTCCTGTTTTTACCACAACTACAAGCCACTGGCCAGGATCCCAGGGACCCAAGGCGGGACGATGCGAGGGTAGCAGAACTAATACAACCGATTGAGTGTACCACGGGTCCCTGGGACCCGAAGGACAATGTCAAGGGTCCCCGTGACCTGAGGGACAATGCCACGGGTCCCAGGGACCCGAAGGACAGTGTCGGGGTCCTATGGACCCGAAGGACAACGTCAGGGGTCCCCGGGACCCGAAGGACAATGCCAAGGGTCACTGGGACCCAAAGGACAACGTCAAGGGTCCCAGGGACCCGAAGGACAATGTTGCGGGTCCTTTGGACCCGAAGGACAACGTCAAGGGTCCCCGGGACCCGAGGGGCAATGTCAAGGGTCCCTGAGATCCGAAGGACAACGTCAAGGGTCCTTGGGACCCGAAGGACAACGTCAAGGGTTCCAGGACCCGAGGGACAACGCAAGGGTTCTGGGGACCCGAAGGACAATGTCAAGGGTCCTATGGACCAGAAGGACAATGTCAAGGGTCCTATGGACCCGCAAGGGACAATGCCCCGCGGTTTCCTGGACCCGAAGGACAACGTTGAGGGTCCTCTGACCCAAAGGACAATGCCACGGGTCCCTGGGACCCAAAGGACAACTGCAAAGGTCCCAGGGAACCGAAGGACAATGCCACGGGTCCCCGGACCCGAAGGAACAACACGATGGGTAAAACTGCAAGGTCCCGACCGAGACGACAATGCCATGGGTCCCGGGACCCAAAGGGCAATGCCATTGGTCCCGGGGACCCGTAGGACAACGTCAAGTTTCCTGTGACGCGAACGACAATGCCATGGGTCCCAGGGACCCGAAGGACAATGCCATGGGTCCGGGACCCGAAGGAAATACCATGGGTCCCCGGGACCCGAAGGACAATGCTTGGTTCCAGGGACCAGTAGGACAACATCAAGGGTCCCTGTGAGCTGAGGGACAACGGCAAAGGTCCCAGGGAACCGAAGGACATGCCACAGGTTCCGGGACCCAAAGGACAACGTCAAGGGTCCCAGGGAACCGAAGGACAATTCCACGGGTCCCTGGGACCCAAAGGACCACGTCAAGGGTCCCCTGGACCCAAAGACAATGCCACGGGTCCGGGGACCAAAGGACCACACTATGGTAAAAACTGCACGGGTCCCCGTGACCCCGAAGGACAACACAAGGGTTAACATCCTGAAAAGTGTCAAATAGCCTTGGTTTTAAGGCCTTTATTTAAAACGTACATCAGAATGCTCTGAAATTACCTAAGAGACACCTGGATAGGTGACTTCCACCCCCAGACTTGGAAAGATCTGGCATAAACGTCAGGATTCCTTTTTATAGTAGCCTGAAAAGAGAAGAATATGCCTTTACAGCCTGAAAAAGATTTAAATTGTAATATTTATTACATGTTCTAGACTTTGATTTTAATATCCTACATCAGAATGGGTCCTAATTTCCTGAGTGACTCATAAATATGTAGTGTATAACCCATAGTTGGATGAACATATCATAACAGTAGGAATACATTTAAGAGTTGCCTGAAAAAGAGAAAAACCTGCCTTTAACGCCTGATAAAACGTCAATATAGCTTTACTTTTAAGCCCGTAATTTAAAACCATACATCAGAATGTTCTGAAGTTACGTGAGAGAAACACTGGATGGGTGATGTCTCCCC
>NW_022605153.1:0-23190 GCF_008692095.1 Etheostoma spectabile | reverse complement strand
TATTTGTAAGATAAAAATGTAAGATAAACTGTATGCAGCCCTGTGAACAAATGCATGACTACATGTTTATAATTTACGGTTCGAATGTGTCAGTTTTTATATTTTGTGAAAGTTTACACTTTTTTAATCCTGAAAGTATTACTTTAGTTATTTTGTTTTGGGGTTTTTGTCAATAATGTCAGCACTCAAGAAAAAGAAAAATGGAATGAAAATCTCACCAAGACGTCGATCATGATGCATAATTAGGATTCTCAGTAGGTAATATATTATTTTTTTTAACCCTCCTACTACTGAGTTTCAAATACACTTAAGACATGAGTGAGGTTTTTTATTAGCTTATCAAATTTGTGATAGGATGGGAGACCTTTGGGTTCACTCCAAATGCACTTTTGCCATTGTATGTATGCCGGTGTTTCTCCACCGGTTTCTGAAATGGTTGGCTTTTTGATTGTTTTATTAGTATGATATACGTGTGTTCATAGAATACACTAGCATTGGTAACCAAGGTACTATCTAAGCAACAAACACTGGTGCTTCAGTAAAGGAGTCCTCCTTCGATATAGCATTGCACTCCTACAACACTGTCAGACTCCGCAGAACCAGAGATACTGTCTGCTTTAATCCACACTTTTCTTTCTTGTCAAACCTGGCGCCTACATTACCCACAGTGCAACTTGACCAACAACAGTTTTTTCCAAGGGTTGAGGCTAAGGAGAGGAGTGGTGGGCTAAAGAGGCCTGGTAATCTCACTTCTTTTTAACACCACACCTCCAGATTATTTTTTTTATTTTCAAAATTGTAGTCTTCAGACCCAACTGATGATGCCTCAAGTGACATCACAAGGCAGTTTAGTTGTTATGAAACCACAAAAAGGCTTCATAAAACTTGTAAAATCTTGATGTGTGAAATTAGTGGAGTTCCCTTTAAGTAAAGAACCAAAAAGGATCCTTTAGTTCATGATTCATAAGCTTCATAAGAACCTCAACTGTCCCTTTTACCCTTTAAGATAACTGGGGAGGTAGCCAGATAAGGAATAGAGCACTTTTCTGTGGTGGTTGCTAGTAGAACAGCAAGTATCCTTTGGGTTTAAATAGAAATGTTTTGTTTTTATACAGCATTGCACATTGTACCTGTAACATAGGAATTATATCGAAAGCAAAATATTATGAGCAACAATAAATAAATGTATTGGTTAAAAAAAAAAAGAAAAAGAAAAAAAAGAAGTGTGATGTTTGTTTAAAAAGATGGGTTGGTCAACGCTACAGTTTGTGCTGTTGCTGCATTACATAAGACAGCTGAACGAGAAATAAATGACTATTTTCAATGACTTTAAGCATGTCCAAACTGTTCCAGTGTCATTTCTTTTAGATTCTTTTTTGGGCTTTTCCACTTTTAATGGACAGGACAACTAGGTGAGAAAGGGAAGACATACAGGATTGCCACAGGTTGGACTCAAACCCTAGACCTCTGCACTACGTATATGTGCGCCTGCTCTACCAACTGAGCCAACCGGCCACTCAAGTGTCATTTCTTTAACTTACATCTTTCACACCAGTAGGTTTTCAAAAAATAAATCCATTTGTCTTGTCAGCTGCCTTTATGAATACATAAACACTACAACAAACAAAGGGATTGTTTAAGCATTTCACATCTTTTTTTATTTCTGCATTTCTTCAACAATTCAATTGCACCAGATCTACAATACTTTGAAAACGTGCACAAAAAACGTGAGTTTCTTCATCCTGCAAAGAATAATAAAAAATAAAATCTGATCCAGGCAAAAAAAAAAAAAAAAAAAAAAAGGATAGCAGGAAACTAGTGTTAATTCTATAATTCTCCTTCTAGTTAATCATAATTTAATACCTCAGCATAATATACTTATAAAGACCAATGTGTCTTGTAGTTTTACCCCTTGCAGCATTCCCCAGCCCTGCAGTTAAAAAAATATTTTCTCTATTTAAAACAAACATTTCAATGTTATTATTAATCGTCATCATCGTCGTCATTACTACGGTCATAGTAATTTCAGAGAAAAGAAAATATTTTCCTCTCATTCAGGCCCACACCTGGTGCCCAAGGCCCACCCACCCTTATCAGAATCCAATACACAACAATGCTCAAAAGTCCTGATCGAGAAATAAAACGGATGGAAACAGGAATGACACAAAACAATTACTCAGCAAATAGAGGTGAGACAAAACGTAGCTTAAAATTCTCCGTTGAACATTCAACAAGGGATAAATTACCTTCTGACTAAAAAAAAAGGTTTTTCCTGCATTCACCTGGAGATCATTTACACCCACCAAAACCGTTAAACCCACAATGCCTCGTTCAGGAAGTACAGCTTCAAATAGAAGATGGCAAATATCAATGAATTCTACTCTTACACATTGCTGTGTATTAAATAAAAATAAATAGATATTTAAAAAAGGGAAAGAACAGTCCATCTATGGTCTTTTTTTCTTACGTTTTTACATTTTTCTAAGAAAAATCTGACATAATAAAAACATTATTTATGCCTTTTCAGATTTTTCTAAAACTTTTTACCTATATCAAGAAGATCATACAGATATACAGTAAAATAAAAGAAAAAAAAAATACAACAGAAGGGAGTCTTCGAAAACTATATGCAAAGGGAATTTAAAAACATAAATAAATAAAAATACCAATATCATGATGATGGTGTAGTTACAACTGAGTAGGCGTCTAACCAAAGCAGAGGAGAAAACAGTGAGTATATAGTACTTGGTTTTTGCATTAAGTTCATAAGGGACCTCTTGGTAAAAAGTAGGGGGAGGGGTTAGGTGCTGATGATGATCCTCCATGTCAGTTGGCTGCGAGTCCAGTAGCTTCAGAAGAGAGCCTGAGAAGCACAACAACAAATGTAGTTATTAAAATGCCTTAATATTTAATTCAAAATACTTGAGCTCATAAAGCAAACTTAAATGTACTGACTGTGACACATTGCTTGTTGGGTTTTATTAGCTCAGCAGGCAGTTTAGGTTCTGTGGTACATGATTTTCCCACAGAATGTCCACCCACTATATGACTATGCCGCCCAAAATGATGAAAACAAATTTATTATCCACTTCCTCCTGACATTTTTATCCTGTCTGAATGGAACTTCCCCTCTGTAACTGACCAATGCTCTAGTAATAATAAAGACTTTACTCTTCTTCCCGCTCTAATCCCAATAAAATCACTTTATTTGTAAAGCACCTTCATACACGTTAGTGTCCTTCAGAGTGCTTTACACGCAGATAAGACAGCAAGGCACTAATGCACACAGAAATTTAAAAGTTCAAATGAACGAATGGATTTCAAAATAAAGAAAATAAAACGGATAACAAATAAGAGGGAATACTAACATTTTAAAAACATGAGTAAAGCAAATGTATTAATAAAATAAATTTATTAATAAAAGAAATGGCCATAAAACTCGTACTAAAAGGCCAGACTTAACAAGAAGGTTTACTTAAAACCTTCATACTTATTTTCTTTTTCCCCCCAGTTGTTTTCCTCATCATTTTGTCTTCAAATTAAACATACGAGACAAAAACTCCAGGACATCGATTAAAAAAAGTTGCAAGTCTGTAATTCTGGACAAAGACTGTTGATATTTCAACTCAACACCCAAATAACGACACCCCCCCCCCCCCATCAGTGCTGCGTCAGAGTGCTGTGAATGTATCGTCCCTCTCGCGCCCACTGCTTCTCTCTTCATACACCCATGGCGTTTTCCCTGTCCTGTGCACAACAGATTAATGGTGTGTGACACTTTATATTTACAGAGCAGGGGGTGTATGAACACCTGATTTCCTTTTAGTACACACAGATATCCCCTGGATATGGCAAGCAAAAAAATAAAAATGTATTGGACTATAATTACAGACGTCACCTGTAAAAGAAGCGTATTATCATCTGAGTTATTGTCCTGTAAATATGGAACTCCTGTAAACTGCACTGTAGAGTAGGGCTGGGCGGTATAGACGCTTTAAAGGTGTATTGACATATTTTTCAGAGCGTGTATTTGTACCAGTGTTACCGCCGGTAACGCCCCGTTGTGGCAGCCGCCACGGGGAAAAAACACATAACAGTAGTTACTGGACGCAAAGTTTACCTTCAGTTCTAGGAGTGAGAGCGAGTGGGACTGCGCCTGGACGCAGGCGAGACACGTGACCCTTGGCCAGTTAATGTAGTTCATAAAAAACACAATGAAAAAAAAAATTGCAGTACCGTGACGATACAGACATTTTATAGTTGAGACGTATGGGACGCGATGGAGCTCGTAATGAATCAGCCGTCATTCTGAGTGGAGAATGATTGTACAGTACAATCTTCATGATCAAAGAAAGTTTCTAACACACACTGCCACTCTCCCTCTCTGTTGTTGAAAACAGCTGACGGAGCCTTCTCAGAGATAGGCCCGTTCTTATTAAATATAGGCCATTTATTTTAGATATATTTTCATTTGCGTGTGTTGCAGGTATATTTTCAAACATCGAAGAAACCAAGTCTTTGAATTAGGGCTGCATGATATGAGGAAAAGATGCAATAGGTTGTTGAACATCGCGATAACGATATTACTTGCAATAAACAGATATTAAAGTGTACTCAGTTCTGCTGCTTTCAGTAACAATTGCTTGTTGAATTTAAACCAAATGAAAGAAAATCATTTCCAACACTCTTTTATATAACATTGAATTGAATGTAAATGGCACCACTAAAATATGAACGACAGTTACATTTTCCAATGATAAAAAATCTTGAGTTCTTTCGCGATATGCCAAACCTATCGCAATGTGTAGTGTGCTAGTTAATATGCGATGACGTTACAGTGACCCTCGCCACTCGCGGTTCACTTATCGCGGATCGCTATTCGCGGATTTTCATAATGCATTTTTTTTTTTTTGGTGCATTGTGCTCTGCAATTCTGATCGCTAAAAACTCACTCCCGCTTCTTGTATCAAAACAGCTACGAATTGTGCTATCATTTGTGTCTCGTGCTATGTGTACGTACATAAACAGCTTGGCAATTGACTTAAGTTGCCAAATTATCTTGTAATTCGAACATCTACTAAACCCATAATGTCGACGAAACGGCCTGGACCGACAAAAGCACCTGCGGATTGCCCAAACGGCGGAAGATGCTACCTATCTCAGATAAAGTAAACTTCTGGGCTAGGGAGGTAAAGTTGCAGCCGTTGCTCGCCCTTACGGAATCAATGATCTTCCGTTCGTACAAAGAAGGAGAAAAAAAACTAAGGACGACAGCAGCAGTCAATTTTAATACGAATGCAAAAAGGGTTGAACGTTCGCAACAAGACCATGGTACGGATGAGACGGCATTAGCTCTGTGGATAATGATGCAGAAAAAAAACATAACCCTGGATACAAACGTCAGAAAGAAGAACACTGCAGAGCGCAGTCGGATGCAGCGGCCCAGTCTGAAGAGCAGTGAAAGCCTACAGTGTACTGTATTTTGATACATGTAAAGTTGCTAATTGTAAAAAAAAAAAAAAAGTTTTCTATTCGCGGATTTCACTTATCGCTCATTTCGGAACGTACCCCCGCGATAAACGAGGGATTATGTAAAGAAATAAATTAAAAAACGGTATATTGTGCAGCCCACTTTGCATTTAATTAAGGTTGCTTGTGACCTCTCACATGGGCTTTGCCTACAACTGAACATTTAACACATTGTAGTAAATACAGATATACTGTATATATTGTGTATTGCCATTCAGACAAAAAAATACTAGACAGGCTTATGGTCTATATTGCCCAGCCCTACTCTAGGAGTTACATTTTTTTAGATACAAAGTTAAAACACTACTGTGTTTCTGAAACTGCTCGTCTGTGGTGGATGTGTTGCAGTGGCATAAAGCCTCTTACCGAGCATTGATCAGGTACTCGGCCAGGCTGATACTGGCATGGGAGCCCGTGATGGTGACCTGCCTGTCAGTGGAGCCTTCCACGGGGTTGGCAATCTTGATCTGAGCCCCTGACATCTGACGGATCTCATTGATCTTTGCGCCCTGACGGCCAATGATGCAGCCAATGAGCTGAGGGAGAGGAAGAAAAACGTGTAACACATCAGCATCTTCAATACTACACGAAGAACGATACAAACAGCAAGAAGATAAGCTACAGAAAAATAGTGTCATACTTTTCTGTAAAGGACACACACAGAGAAAATAAGAAAAAAGGAGATACATGCAACTTACATCGTTTGGAATGGTTAGCTCATGAGAGCAGTTTGTGCAGAGGCGTCCATCCCAGCTAAAGAAATGCAAAGAAAGCCAATGAGAGTGTTGACTAGGTGATTTTTACAAATCTAGAGTATCACATTCCCTCTCTCAGTCTGTCCACCTACCCTGGAAGCCCTGGTTGCTATGTGCAATGGGAAGGGGCTCTGCTGCATGGCCAGCTGGTGAAGTTTGGTGAGCTGTTGAAACAGTGGAGAAAAGGATGCAGAGCGGAAACAAACAGAAAGCACGAGTGAGGAAAATCTCAAAAGACATTTATAAGCTGAATTTTTGAAATGATTTCCTTTGTGTTAGTGGTTATAGTGATGTGAGGAAAATATGAAATGGAACATGGAAGTCATGATTTAGCTAAAAGGGTAGAAAAAAAATACCATTGTTAAACTGTTAAATGAGTATGTTTGAAATTGTTAAATGGGTATCAGGCAGTGGGGGTTGGAAAAACAAGAGTCAGTGGGATGAAACAAGAAGGTGGCATGGCTTCCGAGGACCGAAGTTGCAAATATATTGGATCACTTACAGAGGGCCTTCACTTACATCAGGCTGTGGAATGGCGTGCTGCCCTTGGACAGCGTAGGCCTGCAAGGAGAGGAGAGCACTTAGGAGGGTGTGGCAGTGTCACACACAGTGTACTCAAATATCCATCAGTGCTCTGTCCTTGGTGTGCTACAAGAACAAAAGGCAGGCATGCCACAGACAGCACACTCGCCACTAGAGTGATAGCTCGAGTATGATTAAATTAATTGGACCAGAAGTGCTTCAGTAATGATTGGGACCCTTTACCCTCAAAACAGTGGACACTGCTGGGGAAAAAAATAGTACAAGCAACAGATCTAGAGAGCAGATTTACCTGACCACCTGCAAAAATGACAGGAGAGCCTGAGGGTTTGGGTCTGTACGGGATGGTCACTCCCTTTGGTGGAGACTAAGAACACAGAAATATACACCATTGATATTCAATACATCAACACAGAAACTAATAAACCATCAGGAGTATTAACAACAGACATCGTACATTTCCAAAAGAGTAAATGCGGCATTACGGTAAACAGTGTCATACCTCAAGCATGACGACGCAGATTTGCTTGACACACTCGATAATGGACTGTGGGGTCCCTGCAACGGTGATGGCACGCTCTGTTGAGTTGGGCAACATGTCCCCTGCTACTTGTACCTGAGCTCCTGCTGACTGTGAAGACACATCCGCGAGCAAACAACAAGAGTTATGACAAATCAGAGATAAGACACAAACTTTACTACAACAAAAAAGGGTGACAAACCTCTCTGATTTCCTTGATCTTGCAGCCACCCTTACCAATGAGTGAGCCACACTGGCTGGGCAGGCACAACGAGACGCATGGTGACCGGTGGTTTGCTGGTGGCTGTACTGTTAGTCATTGAGGTGCTAATGTCCTGGTGGGAAGGGGACACGACAAGAATAGTCAGAATTGACTAGAAAATAGACTTGATTGTGTCAATTCTGTTGCTATATAGTGTACATGTCTGAATCAAGACACAGCAAACACATCTAACCTCCTCCAGTTCTCAATGATCATAGAGAAGGCTTTAAAAATGGAGGTTGTGGGCCCGCGAGGGTTATGATCCTCTCCGGACAGTTCCCCTCTGAGATGTTGATGCGAGCCCCACTCTGCAAAGACAAGGGAATAAAAGAGGAAATATCTTCAGTGGCAGTGTCATATGATGCACGAGTCAATGTCACTCAATGTATGTATGGACATGTTTTGTCCCTTTTGCCGACATTATTTTTTTTTGAAACATCTTACCCCTCTCTCATCTTCTTAACGGATTCTCCCTTCTGTAAGCAAAGCACAAATACACAAATTTACAAAACATACTGAAGGGCAAGATGACGATAGCATCATCGGGCAATAAAACTGGCTTACCTTGCCAATGATGCTGCCAACCTCCTACGGAAGAGAACGAAAATGCATATTAAAGAAATAAATTCAGTCTTTGTGGTCACCTGGCAGATGAAAAACTGATGTTTGTTTTCATTGCGATTCCCTAATTAAACGCAGGCGTGAATGCAGACTTCAGATTGGGTCTTAGATTAGAAACATTTTACCAGACATTCAGCCTCACCTTGCCATGCATGAGTAGCCTGATGGTTAAGGTGACATTAAGTCCTCCTTCAACCATACTTGAGTCCATTTCTGCAGGTGAATCCACAGTTAAACTGGCCAACAAAGTGGGTCTTTGGTCACTGGTTGAATGTCTGCAATAGAGCGGAAAATGTGACCATCAGGGACAATTATAGATACTGGAAAGTATGAGGACATATTAGCGGAAAGCCCGCTGTCAGTGCACAACAATTAAGCGATGTACGAAGTTAACATTGTGTGGACTTGAGCTTGTGCTGTATTTAACAACGTTAGCTAGACATGTTTAAAGAATGTGGCGTTTCAGTCAAGCAATTCATGTTAGACTGGCCCGGGTCCACTATTCACGTTTGCACAATGACCAACTGTCTCCCAGGGGCAATGACTATTACCCGGCATTAAATAGTTGTTGCGACATAGCTAGCTAGATGGCTGATATATTAACGTATTAACGTTAAAAGGCAAGCCACCAACTAGTCCATTTTATGTCATAGTTATAGCGTGCATTGACTGTAACAAGAACCCCTCGTGAATAACGTTAACATCACAGATCCGAGTTTAAAAGAGCATCACAGCTAGTCACGCAAGCAGCATTTAAAAGCTAGCCATTAAGTTAGCATCGTAACATTGCTACCGTAACTTTATAAATTCCTACCAAGCTAGACAGCTGGATTATTTCTGTAAAATACACTTTAAATACATCGGCTAGCAACTAAATCCTGATATCCCATAAAGTTAAAGCAGTTCTGTCATTTTAGAGCCAGGTCGCTAGCGTTAGCATTGCCTGATCCAGGGAATAGTCTGATCCCGCGGCCTGCGGAGCGCACTGAGGCACGCCGAGGTATCCCTTCAGTCCTTGACTCTGAACGGGGAAAGCAAACACAAACAAAGCCATATTTCTGGAGCTCTTACCCGAATCGTCCCTTAAAGTGTGTTCAGGGGGTGGGTAGGGTGACAAGGGTAGAAGGGGAGAGGTTCGGGAGGGAGTTTTAAAAGGATCCGGGGAAGAGGGAAGAGACGCCGCTATTCGATCGGACTCCACTCTTCTGCTTGGCACAAAAGACAAAATGCATTCAACTTTGACCTCTCAACAGCCCCGCCCCTCCACTCGGGTCAACCCCGCCACCCCGGAGCGCTGCCCCCACTGCCCCTCCACCACTGCTCCGCTGATGTTTAATGTTTGTAATACATACATTAGCTTGTATAAGTTTACACACCCAGGCTAAAGTTGATTAAAAAGAGGAACAAAAAAAACATCTTTGGAAATGGATCTTATTGCTTTAATTTATTTATTTTAGGAAAACCCAACCTTTAAGGACACCCATTTTCTTTGTGAATGAACAATGTTTTGCAAAAAAATAAATGTTCTTCCCTAAAATACAGAGGGCACGAGTCTACTCCCCCCTATGTTAAATTACCATAGAGGCAGGCACATTTTAATTTCTAAAAGCCAGTTATTTCATAGATCAGGATATATGCATCTTGATAAAGTTCCTTTGGACTTTGGAATTTAAATAACCCCACATTATCACAAAGCTACCCTTCACCATACCAAGAGATTGGCATGGGGTACTTTCCATAAGATCATCTCTTAATGCAAATCAAACCAGCCATAAACTAACTGAAATAAAACCATCATAGTTCTGCTGTAGTTTCTATAACTCAGTTGCCAGTTACAGTTTCCAAAAACGATGTTTTGGTTTGGCCTATGAAAACGGTTATCTGAAACATGACATTCTGAATACTGTGCAGCATGGTTTGATTATCAGATGAACTGTAGAAGCAACACATCTAAAGAAACATAGTTATAATTTAATATTTAACTATGGAGAATCTCAGAAAGCAGTGTTAGCTAAGTTAATTAAAATCAATTACATTTTGGTACTAAAACACAGCAGTAGTCATCTTTTCAATTATTGTGTAGGCTCGCAATCAAAAATAGTGCAATGAATACAAAACAGTATTTCCAGAGCCACATCAACCAGCTGTGACTGGGGATCCCGAGGCGATCCCAGGCCAGTCTGGAGAAGATAATCGCTCCACCTAGTCCTGGGGTCCCCAGAGGCCTCCTCCCAGCTGGACGTTCCTGGAACACCTCCCTGGGGAGGGTTCTCTACTGGAGCCGCTGCCCTGCGACCCGATCCTGGATACGCATTCTATATTCGTTATATACAACTTTAAAAATACTAGCACTCACTGCCTCACACGTTTCTTTTATCAAGAAATCATTTCACTTTTTAAGATTTAAAAGATAATTTTGTTGGATGTGTCCTATGAAGCCCTGCACCCTCTAATAGCAACACACTGCTGCAATTGTCTGTAAATCCAACAGATGGCACAATAACTGTGAGAGTCAGGATTGAGCTGGTTGCAGTCCTCTGGTAAATATTACATCTCTCCTGCCAATTACTGAACAAGTACCACCTTATATTTTTTAAAAGGCATTTGACCCAGTTATAGATATGAAACTAAATGTAATACCAATGGTGAAAAGTCCTCGCTCCAAGGAATATTTGGTTGAATGCGTCAGCACTAACTTATAAAATGCATTTTACAGACCAGAACAGCACTAATAATTCTATTAATCATCTTATTGTGGTTAATCTCTCAGTAGCTATAGCCATAGAGGCTTCAGTAGGCTACAGTGTTTTTGTAAGTGTCTGATGATGAGGGTATATTTATATTATACATATTATACAGTTGCTCAGTGATTGGATCATATGGTAAAGCAAGAGCAGAGCTGATCAACATGGCGTTTGCCGTAAGTTGATTTTACCAAAATCTGGGGACATGTCCACTGGAATATTTTAAATATAAACTAAATATTGCTCTGATGTTTATACCTCCAGGATGATATTTGAAAACTCCTGATACAGTATCAACATGGCCAAAAGGAAGACTCCAAGAATTCACCTAATGACTAAAACTGGTGCTGGAATTTTCAATTCCTTGCGGGAGTCATCCAAAAGGATCAATAAAGAGAAGTCTAAGTCTAAGTCTAAGTCTAAAAATGATGAGCTACCGCTTTATTATTAGGGTTTGTTTATTTTAAATGAGTATGATTGATGACTTTCCGCCTGTGATGGATTGCCTTGTTTTCTGCGATGGTTGTTGTTTGTGTTTTTTGTGAAAGGATTGATGGGGAAAATGAGGATATTAATTGTCGGCCAGTGTTTATTTTGAATTAGAAGCTGAATCAAATTGTACAGTTAAAGCCTCTGAATCATGCTGTCATCATGTTAGAGTATTATCTAAGCCAGGAAAGCAGAAGAGCTAGATAAATGGAACAGTGTAGCCCTATAACCATGTGTTCATGCTCTGGTTGACAGCATATTCTGCCTGAACACACTTAGCACATTTCATTAAGCTGGTGCACATCAGAGCACCCACAATGCAATTAGTCATGGTCAGAATGGCTCGCTATTGTCTGTAATAATCTTCTATTCCCCTGAATCGCTAATCTTCCATAAATCCAATTCTCTATAATTACTGATGTCCTGCGTGGGTTACACAATGTTGTTTACCTGCATGACTCATGAATCATGTCTGGTTCTGTTTGATGGGTTCAAAATCACTCTGTGTTCGATAGATTGCCTCCACGCTGGAAGAAATTGAGCCCAGCTATTCTGAAAGCAGTTGGTCTTTTTTAAATCTCAAACATGGCAACCAGGCAGTAAATGTTGGAGCTTGTTTTACAAGCCATCTGCAGTGTTGCCTGAATGGTGCCAGGCTTACAAGGCTGGCGGTATTTAAAAAAAAAAAAAAAAAAATAGAAGCATGGATGACCAGATTTGCCCCAATAAGAGACCGTCACGCTCTAGTTACAGGTAAAGCATTTACTGTAAGTACATCTTCTGCATTCAAAAGGAACAGGGTTGTTTTTTAGCTTTTCCCGAAAGAAAACAGGCGGCAAATAAATGAAAAACACGTGATGTGAAAGACAAAGAACAAATGGTTGTCATAACAAAAGATGTTTAATTAGGATTTTAAAAAAAAGGCTGTTTCTTTGATGTGAAGAGCGGCCACTGAGAGATGGGTTATTCAGAGAAGAGGTTCAAGCTCTTCAGCTTTTTCAAGCAGCACATTTCCCTGGCCTTTTATGTGTGTCTTCCCCCTGTCAAATAATTGCTTACATAATCATCTGCTTACTTTTACACAACCCCACTTTTGTCTGCCGCACCCCTACCAAATTCAATGCAACCTCCTCCTGTTCCCTGTTTTTCTCCTTCAGCGCTTTATCTGACATGCCCATTGGCACTCTCACTCTCTCCCCTGTCCCTCTTCCCTCCACCGGTGAGTGGTCATTGATTACTGTACATGAATTGTATGACGAAATGCCACTCGCCCACCCAACATCCTCTTGGCAGCAGCCCTGACATCCCATTGCCTCTTTACATTGTAGACTCCATTTGCCTGCCTGTTTAATGCTCACTATATGTACATTAAACCTTTCTGTGATGTGGATTCACATCTGGAATCCCTTTTCTGTTTCGGAAGTACAGGGTGCACAAAGGCGAACTTTTACTGTAATTACAGTAATAGCACATATTTGCTGCTAACATGTGCTATTTTATTATTTATTTTACATGGTGGGAAACCCTATTGTTCACAATGATGACAAAAGGGAGACTAAATCCAATTCATTCTCTTCAGTCTGCAAATATTAAAGGAAATGATCTGGATTAGAGTGTGAAACCTGACGACTCACTCAAAGCCAGAGAGAGGGGGTCCAATTAGTCACCTAATTAACAAGTGAATGTTGTTTTTAAAAATTAAAGGCCTTAAAATGAGATGAAAACAAAAGCACTGTGTGTGTTTGGGTGTCTTTCTGCGTGTGGTGAAAAAAGGTTAGGATTCATGTTTGACAGAGCTGTGGTCAAGTACAGATCTGTTAACTCCCTAAAATGGAGACGCAGAGCTGCACAGTGGGACTGAGTTCTCTCTGCAGGGGTGTGAACAGAACCAAAAGCCTGCGCTTGTATGGTGACTGCAACGTCACCACCTTTCCACAGCCGTGGTTAGATGTGCCTGCAGGGTCACAGCGAGAGGTGACACGTGCCAGCGTATTCTGTCCAGTCAGGAACCAGAAAGGATGTAGAGCAGCTGTGACTCCCTACTCTTGTTTTAAGAGGATCTCACACAAATAGGTTGCTCCCACAGAGACACATAATTGGCGTGATGTCTTGGGGGCACGAGCATGATGAGCAGTCTGCATTTTAATGCCAATCCTCCACAGGAAGAACCCAGTTTTGAATGCCAGTGGGCACACTCTCTGGACTCTGTGTGTTTAGGGAAAACACATGCTATTTGATCAGAGCTTAAGACAGGGTACGGAGTTAACAACACATCACCTTTATTGTTATCATCTTCTTTGTGCCTAGAAGATGAAGCCCACTGACTTTGGTGATCCCCTGATTTTTCAACTCCATCATTAGGTTGACATTTTTGTTATTTAATGAAATCTCTAGACAACTATTGGGTGGATCGCCCTGAAATTTGGTGCGGACATTCATGTTCCCCTGAGGCTGAATTGTAACAAATCTGAATTGTAATAACTTTGATGATCCTTTCACTTTTTATCACCAGATCAAAATTTTAAGTGGATTCATACCTGCAAAAGTGACATTAGTGACATTCCTGTCGACCTTAGCTGTACTCTGTGTGTACTACTAATTGGCAAATGACACACAACTGACATGGTGAACATGGTAAACCTTACACTGCTAAATGTCATTTAGCTCAAAGCGCACAGATCTAAAATGGCTACACACACACACACACACACACACACACACACACACACACACACACACACCACACACACACACACACACACACACACACACACACACACACACACACAAACACCTGGCAGTAATGCTTTCTGAATAATGTCAGAAACGGATTGTGAGTCCTGGAAGGAGGACTGGATATGGGAATTGTTACATGCAACAGATTGTCAATGACGGAATGGACTGATCTGATCAAGCTCACAACAGAGCTTGGCAGTTGATAGTGGAACAGCTTTCTCCCTCCTCCAAAACACTCACTATACATCATACACTACTCAAAGGGAGGCCAGAGACAAAGGAAGATCTAGCCCACTATTTTCACTTTCTCTGCCAACAATGTGTCATCATTTAGAATGGGTTACACCCAGAGATGGGAAGTAACGAAGTACAAGTACTTCGTTACTGTACTCAAGTAGATTTTTCTGATATTTTTACTTTACTTTACTATTTATTTTTGTGGCAACTTTTTACTTCTACTCCTTACATTTTAACACAAATATCGGTACTTTCTACTCCTTACATTTTAAAAATTGGCTCGTTACTTTCGTTTTGTACAAGAGGTTATGTCGGAAAATAGCGCGGACACGCGCCACACACCGCGAGCGGGTGCCGCGCTACACGGAAAAAAGTGAGAGAAATGAAAAGGGGACAAGCTGTCCAGAGGATAACCAGCTGAGATTGTGTGTGAGAGTCTTTGAGAACTGTAAGTCGTATAATCATGTTGTCAGTTCACTTAAGCCTGTTGTTGGCTATAGTTCTTCACATTTAAAGTAAGTTAGCTAGTGGTTCTGGTGTGGTTCTTCACCTGTTAGCTTGTGGTTCTGGTGTGTTCTTCACCTGTTAGCTAGTGGTTCTGGTGTGGTCTTCACCTGTTTGCTAGTGGTTCTGGTGTGTTCTTCACCTGTTAGCTAGTGGTTCTGGTGTGTTCTTCACCTGTTAGCTAGTGGTTCTGGTGTGGTCTTCACCTGTTAGCTTGTGGTTCTGGTGTGTTCTTCACCTGTTAGCTAGTGGTTCTGGTGTGTTCTTCACCTGTTAGCTAGTGGTTCTGGTGTGGTCTTCACCTGTTAGCTAGTGGTTCTGGTGTGTTCTTCACCTGTTAGCTAGTGGTTCTGGTATGTTCTTCACCTGTTAGCTAGTGGTTCTGGTGTGGTCTTCACCTGTTAGCTTGTGGTTCTGGTGTGTTCTTCACCTGTTAGCTAGTGGTTCTGGTGTGTTCTTCACCTGTTAGCTAGTGGTTCTGGTGTGTTCTTCACCTGTTAGCTAGTGGTTCTGGTGTGGTCTTCACCTGTTAGCTAGTGGTTCTGGTGTGTTCTTCACCTGTTAGCTAGTGGTTCTGGTGTGTTCTTCACCTGTTAGCTAGTGGTTCTGGTGTGGTCTTCACCTGTTAGCTAGTGGTTCTGGTGTGGTCTTCACCTGTTAGCTAGTGGTTCTGGTGTGTTCTTCACCTGTAGCTGGGTTGCACGTTGATATTAATCAACAGTTTCACCAGCTTTATTCGCATGAGTTGTTTTTTTTGACCGAACTTCAGATAATGTAATTCATTGACAAGTGGATGGAAACTTAGCTAGACAGAAGTTGTATCCCCGTCTGTTTTAACAGACACACCTGGGGTGAAGTTGGAAACCAGAATCAGCTTTAATCCAATCCTCATCTAGTCCTCAACTTTCACATAATTTCACTGGAGTTATCCTTATTATTGTTTACGTCATCAATACCATATTCATCTAAATGGATGGGAATATCTACTGTACGTTGCATTTGACGCGACAAGACTAAGACAACTCACAGATTCGGCATTCTGCATTAATTCACAGCAAATCATTGAGGCTTGATGTGTGTAACGTTAGCACATAGTAGTATGGATGGTGTTACGTTAGCACATAGAGTATGGATGGTGTTAACGTAGCACATAGTAGTATGAGGGCGACATGATTGAAATGAAGAAAACACCAAGACATTCCCATCATCCTCCGCCTATCTGAGAGAGATGTTTGAGACAGTAGGCATCAAGAAGGACTCCTGGCCAATGTGCTGGGGAACTTCTTCATTAATGTCTGTTTAGTCATTCATATTTTAATCCTTTATTTATTTCCAGAAGCCAATTTGAGCACACACCTACATGTAGATTCATTTTTATGTTAGGGGGAAAGATTTAAAAATAGAAACTGGATCTGTGAATTCTCACAGAATCACAACTGAATTCATACTTGCCAATAAGTCAGAAAATTTTATTAACCTGGAGTCCCAGTCTCTGTCATATCATACTAATCATATGGTGATGTTTAGGCCTATTGGCAGACATCCATTTAAAATGTAGTCATGCCATATAAAGACGTGTCCTCCATGTCCACTGAAGTCCTCAGCGTCTCTCTAGTAACATTTGTGTGCTCCAGGTAGCTTTCGCAAGGCTACTTTTACTTTTATACTTTAAGTAAATTCCAGCCTGTACTTTGTTACTTGTACTTGAGTAAAGAAGTTAATCAGTACTCCACTTTTACGGGAGTATTTTTTAACAAAGTATCTGTACTTCTACTTAAGTACGGAAAGTGAGTACTTTTGCCATCTCTGGTTACACCACTGAACAGAAGAACCAGTTACAAACATCATTTGCTACATATTTGATTTCGAAGAAGATGGAACTGCACGCTTAGTTTCATTTGAAACGCCTGCCTGTGGGAATAAATGAACTACACAAAGTAGACTACACACTGTAACAGTGATTTATTGGATTATGAAAGAAAATTCCTATTTTCTGGAACATGAAAGAAGAAGAGGAAAAAGACACTTAATGGAAATAGGTGCCCAGACAGATTTTAAACATCAAAACAAACAAAAAATTGTTCTGAGATTTCAAAAATTGGTCTGTTTTACATCTTCCTGACTAGATCAATTCATTTCAAAAATATATTTGCCTGTATGAAATACATTGGAAAGGGACAGACCATGACCAGATTGTTCAAGGCTTTGTTGTTTTCCCATTGAGTCATTTTTTTTGGGTCAGTTATAAAAGAAAAACAAACACATTTGAGCTCTTACATCTTTTTATACAACACCTGTTACTTAATTATTCACTTTAGAGTAAGACAAGATAAGATAACCGATTTTATGATCCCCATGGAGAAATTCACATGTTACAGCAGCTCAGAAACAAACTAAGAGGTGAAAAAACAGATACATAAAATATTTTATCAAATCAAATAAAACAAGATATTTGTTTTATTCAAAACGATAGCATTAAACCTGCCATACAGAATATGTGTGCAGTAAACGTTATGGTGTATACACAGAAGAATTGAAATGAGAATACTATGATGAGTATGTATTATAATGCAAAAGCACAATAATAACAATATATAGTATATAAAATAGTAGCAAAAAATAACGCAGTATATTGTTAGACTCTATTTCTTATACTAATAATCTCATAGGGATAATATTGCCAATTGATTGATCAAATTATGGACAAGGTGCAGGTGTATTACTGTAAAGTGCTATGTGCATCATTAAGCCAAATACTGGTCTACAGGTGATTGGTTGTCCATATACAAAGCTATAATTAAATGTAGAGTCCAGAGCTGTGGAGGATGGAGTGGTTTAAGAGTGGTGTTCAGTTTGACACTCCTTGGGTGAAGGAGATGGGGTGTTGGTGTGTCACATGCTGACGTCCTTAATTTAATTAAGTCATTGATTGTTTGGATACAGTCACAGACATGTAGCCAACTGATTTATGGCTGCTTGAATGGGCTTGAGCCTAAAGCCTAGTGATGCACATTTCTCATGACCACATCCAGTCAGGGTTTGCAGGGTGTTAGATGTCTTTTATTAACAACTCATCATCTGGATCAAACAGCTTCTATGCAACGGCCACCCAATGAAGACAAGTGGAATATCCCCATGCACGTATAGTTTACAGTCCACTATTGCTGCATTGTGTGTCTTGTTGGGCTACAACATGTGAGGAGGTTACTGTCAAGGACAAGTTGAGCAAACAAAAGTTATTCAACCTCATTGCCCCTTTGGATATCCACCCTTGGATCAGATGCAGAGTTATTAGTCATAGTCTTATTCCAATCAGCCATCCTTAATGCTTGTGCCACTTGGGCATTACTCTGGAGAACACAGATTGTCTTATTGTCAGTTTGATTTCAAACTGGAGATTAGTGCATGCTAGCAGTAGCTGGGGGCAAGACCTCTTGTGTGTGTGTGTTGTTGTGTGTGTGGTGTGTGTGTGTGTGTGTGTGTGTGTGTGTGTGTGTGTGTGTGTGTGGTGTGCGTGTCTTTGTGGCTATAAGTTTGCATTTGTGCCTCCACATCTGATGGCCATTATTCACCAAAGACCAATGTTGTTGGCCACAGAGTTCATAGATTAAGGGGAAAATACACCTAAACATATCCATTCACATATTGTATAACATACATGTATTTTGTTACTCATTTATGTTATTAGGACAAACAGCATATCACTATAGTCACCATTGACCGTATAAATAAATTATGACAAATAAATCAGAAAAAGCAAAATACAAACAATTTAAAAAAATATGGAAAAAAAAATACTTATTTCAACATCTCATGTTATTTCTAAGCGGTATATAAACACTGAGTTTATTAGCTGTACCTAACTAAAACTACACAGTGCTCATAATCGTGCAATAAATCCTAACTTCATCAATGTTATTATAGACCTATATCATTTAATATATAATGGTTTTGCATGAGATGCTGATCAATGGTTTTATTAATTTTGGAGGCTATGGGTCATTTTTTGTTTAATACACTATAATGTAGCTTTGAGCTGACAAAAGGACTTTTAAAAGTGAACCTGCAATGTTTTCTGACACCACAGGGGGGCAGTGTTAAACATGCAGGGAATCTAAAGTCTACATTCTATCACTTATACTATTGTATCAAGTAGCTATATTGTTAGCAAACAGTTGCTTGTTTTACATCCCAACCAACATAAAGCAACATTAGCATTCATTTTGGAGTGTGTTTCTGGCCACCTGATGAATGTCAGCCCAATATTCTCTTTCTATTTATTCCTTTATGTCTGTTTTCTCTACCAACTCCTGAGGCAAATGTGTCTCTTTAGCTGCTAGCTTAAATGCTCCACTAGCCACAGGTACTTTCCCGTTGTTTGGCGGTTAGCATGTTGTATACACTCATTTAAAAAAAAAAAAGCTTATTTACTGAAAACAGCTGCATGCGGCATCTGGAAACATTATGAGAGCAGTGAGAGTGAACCAAAACAGTAAAGCAATGAGCTAACAGATGCTAAAACAGGCAAAGTGGAAGGAACATCACGGGGCCATGATGTAACGATCTAAATAGGTGTTCCCTCAGCAAACTATTTCCACTTTTGGAAAGTAACTAAGTACATTAGCCTACTCAAGTAGGGCCTACTGATTACAAATTTGACCGAAGTATTCCCATTTACTGCTACTTTTTTATACACTTAATACATATATATAAAACTATTGCTGTAGATAGGCTATATTTTGCCTAAAGTTACTCCCACTTCCCATTTCAGAAGAAAATATGTACTTTACTCCTCTAACTGTTACATTTATTTGTTACTATTAAAATACAACATATATAAATTATGTTGTAATATTATAGTGGTAGTAGCTCAGTCCATAGGGAGTTGGGTTGGGAACCGGAGGGTTACTGGTTCAAGTCCCTGTACGGACCAAAGTATGGTGGTGGACTGGTAGCTGGAGAGGTGCCAGTTCACCTCCTGGGCACTGCCAAGGTGCTCTTGAGCAAGGCACCGAACCCCCAACTGCTCGGGACAGTTGGGGGTTTGGCAGCCCCCTCACTCTGACATCTCTCCATTAGTGCACTGAGCATGTGTGTGTAATTCCGGCCAGTGTGTAATGACAACAGAGTGAAAAGTGTAGTTTCCCCTTGTGGGATTAATAAAGTGTAAAAAAAATATATATATATATATATATATATATATATATATATATATATATATATATATATATATAGATTATGATCAGACTTTGTTGATGCGCGTAGGGATATTCACAAGATACTCAGCAAACCAGTTACAGTAAAGTGATGTAGGCCTACACATGCATCAATAATTATAATCCAATATATAGTTTTCTGAAATGGGCTATTCTGCATATTGAGTACTTCACTTTTGGTACTTTCAGTATAATGTGATGCTAATACATGTGTACGTTCACTTAAGTAAAATTATGAATGAAAGACTTTTACTTGTAACACTTCTACACTTGGGTTATACTACTTTCACTTAAGTAGCTACAAGGTCTGAGTACAGTTTCTTCCACTTCTGCCTCTTTCACGTTAGACATTATGGCATTTGATTCATTGTAATGATAAAAGCTCCAAAACAAATGGTAGTGCACTTTTTCTGTCTGAGGTCCAGAAGGAAGCTAAACATGTCTCCATGACTTTGGAACACATGTATACAGTTCAAACCTTGCCTCTGAACTGCCATTTGTGTGTAAAACACCTCTTTATACTTTAAGGATTTGTTCAATTTAATCATTTACAGGCCTGTTAGGTGTGTTCAAAACTCCATTAGCCTAACTGTTCACACCATTTACAGATGCTTCTTAAGAAAATACTTAGGCCTATTTACAGCACATGTTAAAAATGTCCTATATCGGCTTACCAACACATTGTAGTGTGTTGTGAACTATTTATTAAGTGCTTATATAGGCCCAATGCTCATAAATGATCATTTAGGACGATGTGCTACCACTGAAACACAACACAACTAACTTCTCAGAGTGTTGCATTGTTGACGTCTGTAGTCTATTTCTAAAATGCTCTCTCTACCCTGTGGCTACTTTTTCTGACTCACATTCACATACAACTAATTTGAAAGAAAACATGTCAAACAAACTGCTTGAGTGCACAAGTCAGCCACTCATACAGCGTTGATGTGAAACTACGGGTTAAGTCAGTTGATAAATTGATTTAGATGATCTTTGAGACAAGCAACATTTGAAATGACAATGGGAAGACTATACAATGAATCAAGCCAAATAATCAGCAGATAAATCAATGAAGGTTGTCTGATTTCAATCCTAAAACGCTCAGTGGATTTTGAATTCATTTCCCCTTTAGACGTTGGCAACGTCTTTCAACTTCTCCTTGAATCTTCAAAGTGCATTCCTCCTCAGCTGAACTCACACACACACACGCACGCGCGCGACACACGCACACCACACACACACACACAGTACAAGAATCCAAAAAACGCACGCGCATCCTGCCTCTCTGTGCGCAGAATGATTCATCAACCACCGTTTTGCTCACGAGACATTCATTTCGGGTCCGACTAGTTCATTCGGAGCCGAGTGTGGGTTTGTCGTGGGCCCTCAGATGCCCCCCACCCCCCGTCTCATCCCGCGTCTCGGAAACAAAACGCTGCGCTGCTGCAGCATCACCCGGCAGCCTCCAAACTGCGTTTTCCCCGCCGTGAGGATCCGTCTGTAAACGGTGAGCTGCTATCAAAGACCGGCTGAACTGTGGGGAAGGGCGGACAAGCAGTGACCGCGGCGAAAATGTCTCATACATCTAAGGATAAAAAAAAAAAAGATAGAAATATTTCTATCATGTATAGGACCGTCTTGTTTACCTTCCCGACAGATATAAACTGCCGGATGACAGTGATATTACGGCCCGCCATGTAAGAGCTGGATAACTATTGCTGTGTGACCGACACCCATCTGCAGCTGATCATAATAAAATGAAAAAAGGGAAGCTGTTGACACGTTAAGGATTTACATCGGGCGTTGCGGGGTTTCAGTCCAAGATTGACGGCTCGATCGGAGCTCATCAGGCTGCATTGGTTGCATCGTCGATCCATTCTCTTGAGTTGAAATTGACGATTTTGCCTGTTTTAAATAGCATAGGTATCGATTCACCTGTCGACTCTTGAGTGGCTCTGAAGCTGAATATGTGACTTGTAAATGTAATGTCACAGCCTGTTTTTAATTTACATCATGAATTTGACTCTGGACTTGAGCTGGTTCCAGACTGCCAAAGTCAGTTCATTAAGAAAATGACAAGTAGAATATATTTAAATCTGAAACATTTGGAAGTGAGAATACACTAACTAGTCTATGTGTACCCTATAGCCTACTGTATCTGTGTTGACAAAGTTATTAACTCCTTGCTTTCATGATCTTTTGGGACAAAAACAGCAAGTAGATTTAGAGTTCTGAAAGGGGAAATCAGTCTCTTCTGAAAACAATTAGGCACGTCTCTGTTAGTTTTTAACTCGGTGCATTTTGAATTAATCAGCATTAATTACCATTTACTTGTACTTGGTTAGCCACATTAGTTCTTTTTCCTGGCTTTTGATGAGTATGAAATGAAAACCACAGCAGCATACTCGTCACAGCATATCTCTCCTTTTGAAGTGTCATCCCGCTCACTGCTAGAATATTAGATATATGACTGTTTTCTGGGGGCCCATGTCAGCCGGATCCCTGTGTGGACATAAACCAGCACACTTCTCTTCTGATGCTGGGATGAGGCCGCATTCACGGTGGGGATTGATCCATAGACAGTTTGTATGGAGGCTGTCTTTCAGTGTAGTTGTTGAACAGGAGTCCCTACAATTAAAAGCCTATTTTGTTAGTGAAGGAAGGCTGATTAATAATGCATCCGCAGCTCATGGGGACCACAAATGTGTGGATGGCCACTGAAGGATGTCAGTGGAGCAGTGTACAAGCCTCTGCTGCTGGGTTTTACCATCATAATATAGGCTGAATAGTAAATACTCCGTTTTCTTATTTTTGCGGAACCCTGTTCAGATTTTTAACGCATACTGGATGTTTGGTCTTATGATAAAGGCTAGAGAGTACAAGCCTACAACTCAGCAGGAGCAGTACAGAGTGCTGCAAAAGCTCCTGTATTAAACGCTCTGTTGGTGGGGGACTGTAGGCTCTCACTAAGGTGTCAATGTCTAATCTGCTGCCAAGGAGCCACAGCCATTAGACTAGTGTTCTAGAGAGTTTGAAG